>NC_133791.1:13115308-13409667 GCF_003597395.2 Chelonoidis abingdonii
AATTTCCACTACCTGCGTCTGACGAAGTGGGTATTCACCCACGAAAGCTCACGCTCCAAAACGTCTGTTAGTCTATAAGGTGCCACAGGATTCTCTGCTGCTTTTACAGATCCAGACTAACACGGCTACCCCTCTGATATTTGTAGAAAATGATGCTTGTGCTGAGCCCCCTGCCCCCCAACAGTTTTAAACTGACAAAGTCTTTTCACCTTTTTCTTTGGTAAAGCCTCAATGTCTTCATAAGCCCCTGCTGCTGCTGAGTCTTGACCAAAGCCAGATTAAGGCAGAGTTAATGTAGGTACGTGCCTAGGGCCCAATTTGTGGGGGGCCACCAAACATTAGCTCATGATCCCTGACTGGTCTAGTTCAGGTACTGGTGCAGCAGGCAGTCCCTGGCAGCAGCAAGGAGTAGCAGCACCAGCTGCCTCACTACCCACTGAGTGGTAGCTCTGGTGCCCCACATCACGATGGTGCCAGGGCCAACACTGAGTGAGTGGCACTGAGACCTGGTGCATGGCGGTCAGAGCAGTAAAACATACGACAGTCACAAATACATGTAATGGGTTCCTTTTCACTTTCGCTAGAGGGTCTGTTAAAAACAGATTCCTCCACTGAGGAATTAATTTGGACTCATGCCTCTTGGCCTAGATGTTTCCTGAAGAAAGCTTCAGAACTCTGTTGTGAGAAGCATCAGAAATTCGGGAGAATCTCTCAAATGTCCTATCCCACTAGTAGAAGAGGGTGCACGAATTTCTTCAGCAGAAGTAGATCTTGAAATCATGAAAGACTTGAAGAACTAAAGTAGGGGCATTAGTATTTGGGAACCTCTCTTTGCTCTGAAAAAGCACTGTATGCAGATAGATCCGGCCACAGCAATTTTACAGCCATGTGATATTTTGGGCACTGTTCCCCCTTTAATAATGCATCTTGTTCTACATCATGGCAGCCATTTTGCTTCTCCATTAGCACCAGCTGGGAGGAGGGAGGGTTGTATGATCATTATTTGTATTACTTCAGCACCTAGAAACCATAAGTCATGGACTAGAATCCCATTGCACTAGGCCCTGGACAAACATAGAACAAAAGATGGTCCCTGCCCCAAAGATCTAATAATCTAAGTATAAAACAAGAGATGACAATTGACAGACGGGGGCATACAAGGAAACAATATTGGTCAGCATGCGAGGTAGTGGATTCAGCACATCAGAAACCTAACCATTATTATGGGTATTTTTTGTAGACACATGGAAAATAAGAGTTTTAAGGAAGGCTTTGAAGGAGGATAGTGAGGCAGCTCTGTGGATAGTTTCAGGAGCTTCTCCTAAGCATGAGAGACAGCATGGGAGAAAGCACGAAGGCGCTTATTTGAAAATTTAACAAGTGGAGAGTAGAGGCTGGCACTGCTGGCTCATCGGTCGAGTGGATGAAAGATGATGTAGATAGGGTAGGAATAGACTATGAAGGGCCATTTAAGTGAAGACAAGTAGCTTATAGTTAATGGGATTGTTATTAGAGGCATACCTCAAAAACTGGTGTTAAAGGCTAGATCACTCTGCTGTATTGCTGAGGAAAACAGGTGAAAGGTGGAATACACTGACGGTGGGTTGGGCTGTGCATACGCACAATGGAAAGAAGAACACAAATTCAGCACATCCTGCCCTAAAAGGAAGATGGACAAGTCTGATGACTAAAAATCCAATTTATGTGAAGTTTCCAGTAGAAATTTGCGAGAAGAAATTCTCAAACTCCGAACTTTCAGTTCTGGAAAACCTGGACCTTAAGTCAAACATTTGCTAATTTTTCAGAGGAATTGGCAAAATAGGAACATCTTTGTGCTCTGCTTTCTTCTGCAATATGTATGGCACAATTGTCTGACTAAAGATTTTTCTGAAGAGCAGGAGCCCTACCAGGGAGTCTCCTGAGGAATATGAAAATCAGAGAGACTTCAGGTCCAGCTGTGTACAGTTTTCACAGTAAAGCCCGTATTTTACAACACCATCTATTCCAGCATAAAGGCAAATATCTATATATAAAAACTTTACATCAGCTAAGTGCTGAGATATATGTGTAACAATGTATCATGGGTAGATCTTATAGAGGCACATGACAAACAACACACTGAGTAGCTGTGCTCTTACAACTATATAGCACTGTATATAAAATCTGACTACACACCTCTGTACTTTACTCATATTTACTGGCAAATGAGACTATGAAACAAAGTGTATGAAAACAATCATGGAATTGATTCTTCTCTAGAGAAGTGTCTACCACTATTGCCAACTCAAATATTGGGCTTTTGGCATGTCCAAGGGTTAGTTCTGCAGTCCCACCAAGAAGTCCATCCAGAACTGAGTCATAATGAAACCAGATATAGAATAGAGTTTTAGGCCCATTTTGAATGTTCACGTCACCAGAGTTTGACTGTCAAATTCTAGTTTCTTCTGTGTGTGGGTGGAGCCATCATCATGATTCATGGGAGGAGGGTGGAGAGAATTATTAACATTGCAGTCTTAATCTGATTATGTATTTTGTGCTGTGTCTCAGAGGGTGCCCTATATTGCTTAGTCTCCTGTAAGGACACTTCGGACACAAGTCCTGGGAGAATCAAATCAGAATAATTTCTCTGAGTACATCATCCTCATTCAAGTGAAATGGGGTTGGTTTGTGCTTCTTTAACATTAATAGGAGTGATCTGGATTTCTCCCTTTTTGCTACCGGTATTGTTCATTTGGGCAATTTGTTATGATCTCTTCAAATCAGAACTGCCTCCTGGAATTGGCCAGCCGCTAAAGCTTCGGTTTTATCACTCGCTATTAGTTACAACTGCTGTTCTGGTAAGTTGACTTGGCTTCAAAGAGGGGATTCAACTTTTATTTTTGACTAATGGGATGAGAGTTGGAAGATCTGTAAAAAAAATTTTCTTAGTCTAGAAAAGTCTGGAATATGAATTATACCAGATTAAATTATCATAATTCTTAAAGGTAAAGACTAGAGGCTGATTTTAGAATTTATTTATTTTGATTTTTTTCAGTGCCTCTCTCAAATTCTAGACACTTCATAATTTTTAAAACACTGCTTCCCACAAAATGTTAAAAAAAAAAAAATCTATGTTCTACATACTGAAGGTGTCCATAGATAGATACCCACATAATAGCAAACCTGACAGAATTCCAATACATCCTCTTCCATATCCCATTTCCTTGTCAAATATGTCAGAGAAAAAATGAAGAGTCATTTCAAAGTAGGAAGCCAAAGTTTTTGGTTTTGATAATTTTTAAACATTTTCTTCAACTGTTTTCGATTTGAAAAATGCCTCAAAACTGACCCTTTCCCACAAACACTTTTTGGGTTTGGTCAATTGACTTTTTGACAGGAAAATCTCACTGAAAAAATCCCATCCAGCTCTAGTTAAATGCACACACCTACATTTATACGTTCACTCAGACAGATTCACAGACGTTCACAATTCACAGACATTTTACTACGGTGAAACATATCTGAAGCAAAACCCCCAGAAAGTAATAGATGCACTCTTTAGCTACAGATCAGACTAATACAGCTTGCACTATGTATGCACTATACCCATGCTTTTTATATTGTATGTATTATGTATGCACACACACAGATGGAATACAAAAAGATGTGCTACAAGTTATGTTACTCTGAGTTTGGGATGGTTGCTTAATCACAATTGGCAAAGAGAAGAGTGGAGTTATGCAGATAATCGCAGATGCGTATAAATAAAACTTTTATACCATATCAAACCTGCCACATCTACATGTATTCTTTATATATTACACATGGTCCATAAAAAAAAATCCTAGGATAATTTTAGGGAATTTAAAACATTGTATTGGGATTATTGATTGTAATCTTCCACTTGTAAAGCTATGTGCCTTAGTTACTATGATTGTGCATGGATCTGAGGAAGAGAAAAATTAAAATTAAAACTAAAAACATAAAATATCTTAAAAAATAACCAAAAATAATTTTTCTAGACCAAAAAACTCAGTCTTGAAATATGAACCTTCCAGGGCGAGGAGTGACCAATGCGTCCCCTTGCTTCTAACAAATGACATAAAGCTCTTTTGACATTGAACTTTATAGCTCAAAGACATTATATCTTAAAAATTATTCCCTTTTTATGTAAGGAAATATCTGTCCTGGACTTAGGGTTGAATATTTGCCACCCTGGACATCGAGCAAGATAAAGCTTTTTTTGTTTGGTTGGTTTGGGGGCTTTGCTTTCAAAGAAAAATTTCACTCTTGGGAGGAAAAGGAGGAAATATTTGACAGGTTGCTTTAAAAGCACAGCAGGTATTTGAACATACTGAAGATTTTGGAATGTGATATTAAGTCCTGGTCAGATGGATTAGTGAATAGGTGATATGGTCATATCCATGTGATAAATCTGACAGGTACGTGGTAAATTTATCTATCACATGCTTGTGCAATTTATGACATGGAGATCACCTCCACATGTCCAGTCGGCATATTACATATTTTGAAGGACAAGTTAAAGCTACCCTGAGATTTACACTTAAAGCAGGATTAAACTCCTCACGTTTCACACTTTAATGACTGCACATAGTCTCCAAATCTGGCACAATGATGCCTCATAGGACAACAGAATCTTCTTTGCAATTTTTAACAAAGTATTTACTTTCTTTTGTACAGGAAGCATTTGATTTTACATTTTTATCCTCTTTTCCTTGGGTTCCTGAATCTAAACAGCCAGCTGCCAAACTTCCCACAGACCACAGAGATATATTCTCAGACATCAGCTAGGTTTGAAATGTATTAGGATAATTTTATGGAGCTATCCCATGAAAAGCCAACAGAACTGCTCAAATACATCCCCCTACTTCCTTTTTCCAGTGTTACAGGGGTTAGCTGCCTCTGTGGTGCCATTCACAATTTTCTGGTCTCTGATAACTTGGGATGCAACTATTCCTCTCTCCCGAGCCTCTCAGATCCTATTCTAGCTTCAGTTCACAGCAAAAGGTGGTGGAAGGAGCTGGGAAGGTTGATGGCCATGTTGTCAGAAAGGTCAAAGACTTGCAGCTCTGCTGCAGAACCAGTTGCTCCTTCTGAGGATGCTGGTCAGAGAGCAATCTTGGGCTGATAGAACTGAGGGAATCTGTTTGTCTAGGACACAGCAGCTGGGACTGGCTGCTGAGGATCATAGCTGTAGTTCAGGGCTGAGGAGAATAACTCCTGTCTGTTTTCCTGACTACCTCGCAGATCCCACTGGCTTCCAAATATTCTTTAGAACCCCGTTTCTTGGCTCCAAACAGTAGCCTGGCTTCCTAATTCTATGCCATCTTCTCCTCCCTTATAGCCACATGTCTACACAATGAAGGCCATGATGGGGGCGGGGCTCCCCAGGCTAGCTTGAATCTAGCTAAGATGAGTAGCAGCAGTGAAGGCAGCACAGTAGAGACTTCAGAGTGAACTAGCGAGCTGAGTATGTACCTATGGTCTGTGCCAGGTTTGTACTATCTAAGTTGAAGTTTATACTGCGCTGTCTTCATTGCTATAGTGACCCATGCTAGCTGGATTCAAGCTAGCTTGAATAAGTTAGCCCGTGCGCAGCTTTTGCTGTGGAAACATGTCCTTAAGTGCCTCCTTGCCTAGTCCGTTTCCAAATCAGAAATTATTTTTCCTTTTCTCCCTATATTTTTAAGGTCAGCTGTTTTTTTGATTATTTGGCTCCCTAAAAATGAATGATCACAACCACGAACAACAACAAAAGATGACCCTTTTCTGTTTGGAATGGGGCTGTGTAGGGAACTCCACACTGTACCATGTCCCCGTTGCTTCTTGTCCATGGACAGAGATGATTTAGGTCTCCAGTAGTGCCAGCTTGGCCACTTTCAGCACTGCTCAATTTACTTAAAAACAGTTTGACCATTTCTTGGTTTGTGACCATACTCTGCACTAAATTCAACCCATTGCCGCAAGCTACAGTCTAGGCATTTTGTGTAATTTGAAAGATTTGGGCTTCTTTATAGTAATCAATTTTGGATCTTTTTCATTTTAATAGGGAAGGATTTTGGAGAAGCTGGGTATCTGCAGTGACATAAGCTTACTCCGGTTTATGCTGGATGGAATACCACTATGGAGAGATTCAAAACTCCTCATCAGAGACCTGAAGTTTGCTGAGGTGCCAGTGAGGGTTTACCAGGCAAAAGCACCATCTGTTGGCCAAAGGAGGGGTGTCCTTTACTTTCATGGAGGCGCTGGCACCCTGGGAAGCATTAGTAAGAAATATCAATATTCAAATGATGATTGATAATTAAAAAAAACAAACACACCACACATTTTTGGAATCTCAGAAGAGGTTTGTGTCTGGCTTGAAGCCAGATCTAAAACAAGTTTTTAAATTTTTTTTGGTCCATCCAACAAACAAACAAAAGCAAAAACAACGAGGAGTTCTTGTGGCACCTTAGAGACTAACAAATTTATCTTGGCATAAGCTTTTATGGGCTAAAACTCACTTCATCAGATGCATACAATGGAACATATAGTAAGAAGATTATATATATAATAAAATATATATATATATATTATACACACACACACAGAACATGAAAAGGTGGAAGTAGCCATACCAACTGTAAGAGGCTAATTAATTAAGATGAGCCACCTTAAAGCATGAATTAACATTTTGGTCCATTACAATACTACTGCTGTTATAGACCAAGAGAAATACATTTCCATAGTTCTGTACTTATTTCCTTTTATATTTACACATCTTCTAGGCATCTATTGACTGTAGAATACACCTCTAGAATTTGTAAATGGGAGCAAGAGTCCCCAGACCACTAAAGATACTTTGGTAATTAATTTGGCCCTGTGGGAATACATGCAAGAGTAAGGTGATATGGATTTGGCCCTTCTTGAGGTATATTGAATATTGTATATTGAATTCAGTCCTGATTCATTGACTGATGGAAAGGTTTTATTGTGCAGAGAAATGTACTCACAGGACTCAGGATTGCAGTGGTTTCGACAGCATGTGTGTGCCACACCTTATTAAAGGGTGTACATAATAATAAATGTCTAATATATTCCAAGGGCGATGAACTATTATAACATCAAAACTTCCCAGCTGTGAGAAGACTAAGACAATGGAACAGACTGCCACCAGAGGTTGTGACAGCTTTTTCACTGGAGGTTTTCAAAAGGAGGCTGGATAGCCACCTTTCTTGGATGGTTTAGACACAACAAATCCTGCATCTTGGCAGGGGTTTAGACTAGATGATCGTTGTGGTCCCTTCTAACCCTATGATTCTGTGATCAACAAAGTTACACTGGGCAAGAATTTGGCACAAAAGAGTACGGAGCAGGATTTGGTACTTAGATTTTACGTAATTCTTCACGAGTTTCAGTCTTATTTCTAAAGAATATGGAATATATGAGAACTCAAATAGCTTCTTCTTCCTTGCCACTTCCTTATTTGGGGTTGGTGACTTTTATAGCCTTCTTTCAGAACTCATGATTGTACATGAGGCTGTTGCACAGATTGGTCTCTGAGGTCTGCTGATATTTGGTTCATGTACCGAGTTTTTAGTTTTCCTCTTGGTTGCCTTCCATTCACACGTATTAGAACTCAAATATGTCACTCTTGAAAATTTTTGTTTTCAGAGGCCTTTGAAAGAGTGTGTCGTTACATTGCCAGAGAAACCGATTCAGTGGTTGTATCTGTTGGGTAAGTGAGCTCAACCCAGTGTTTTTATATAGGTTTTTTTCCAGTGTGACAGTTTACAATTGGAATGCTTCTGCGATACATGCGGTGATCTGAAAATGTGACAGTCCTTACTATTTTAGCTTGTGCCCTATATTTCTGGTTTGAGGGTTTTGTTTATTTTAGGCATGTATTTTTAGGCAAATTGTGCTAGAGTAATTCAAATTAAATTATTTAAAATTTTGGACAATTTTATTGAACTAATTAAAATGCAAAGGTTTTATAATTGTGCAAATTTAGAATGGTGTTTTTAAGAGAAGATGCCACACCAATTAAACATAAAAATATGGAAACAAAATTTTTGTAATGGCTTCTTTAAAAATCATCATTTCTTTGATATTTAGTTATCGGTTGGCTCCTGAATATCTGTATCCAAGCCAATACTGGGACTGTCTCAATGCTACCATACACTTTATGAGGAATGTGGAAGATTATCAGGTGGATCCTGCCCGCATCATCCTTTGTGGGGACAGTTGTGGAGCTAATTTCGCTACTGCTATTTGCCAAATACTGGTGAGCAGGACAGACCTCCCAAAAATATGTGCTCAGGTTTTGATCTATCCAGGGCTCCAAGGGCTGGACTTTTATTTGCCTTCATATCAGCAGAACTGCTCAGTTCCCATCTTGTTCCGGGATCGTGTTGTCTACCTTTGTTTACGTTACCTCAGTAAGGACACATCAGTAGTGGAAGATGTCCTGAAGAGTTCCCATGTTCCTGAGGATATGAAACTGAAGTATAAGAAATGGATAAGTGCAGACAATATTCCTGAGGAATTTAAGATCAGAGGCTATAAACCACAGAAACCGCCTTCATATAAATATAAGCATGATGTTCATGAAGTGATTAAACAAGTGTTAGAGGTAAAGTTTTCCCCACTTTTAGCTGAAGATGCTATTGTTAGTCAGCTTCCTGAGTCTTATATTTTGACCTGTGAATTTGATGTGCTTAGGGATGATGGACTGTTGTACAAGAAACGATTAGAGGACAATGGTGTTCGAGTCACCTGGTACCATAATGAAGATGGTTTCCATGGAGTATTAACCTTATTTGGTTACGGAATTTTTTCATTTCCAGCTGCAAAAAAGATACTGGATAATACTGTGAACTTTATTAAAAAATTGTGAAAAATATTCTTTTTTAAATGCTGCAGGTCCTGTACTTCCAATAGCAAGTGCAAAATACTTTATGCAAATAAATTAAGAACTTTTTGTTTAGGTTTGCATTTTTTAAATTATGGAGTATTTTACACTTTCCAGTTTCCACTTGCATAATTGTGACCCTCAGATAGAAATTATAACAGCACACAGTAAAGCCAGTATCACCACTGAAAACCACAATAAAAACATGCCTAAGACAAGGGGAGAAAACAGAAATATTCATTCCACCAGAGCTTACCTCCAACAATTCATAGATCTTTGTACGACAGGTCAGGGTCCTGAGAGAAGCAACGGGGACAACTCTCCAGTCCCTCTGGAAAGTGGAGGGACCTGCAAGGAAAGGGGAAAAGAGAGGCATTGTTGTCTCTTGCTCCTCATCAACATGAAGGATTTTTGGGGAAACACAAGGATGGAAGAGTCTCTTGATGCATAATGCAACACCACTTCCCTTTTTACCCTGCCTGTCTTTCCTGAACAAGCTATACCCCTCTAAACCAATATTCTAGTCATGAGACTTCTCCAACTGAGTCTTTGTGATGCCAATAAAGTCATAATTTAGCTCATGTACTAATACTTCCAATTCTTCCTGTTTATTCGACATATTTTTGCAATTGTGTATAGACATCTAAGATGTAGAGCAGATTCCCCCACAGATGTCCCTCTTGTTGCTCCTATGACCCTAGTGTAATTCCTGTTCCCTTCCTCCCCCCACATAAGCTTCTGTTTAGGATGCCTGTTTTATACTGCCAGCTTTTGTCACCTGCCTCCTTTGAACCTGGTTTAAAACCCTCTTTGCTAGGTTGGCAAGTTAGTATGTGAAGATGCTCTTCCCCGTTCTTGGTCAAGTGGACTCCATCTCTTCCCAGAACACCTTCTTCCTGGAATAGCATCCCATGGTTGAGGAAGTCAAAGTCTGCCCATCCACACTGTCAGTGCAGCTGTGTGTTCATCTCCAGGATGCATGTGTCCCTGCCTGGGCCCTTTCCCGCAACCAGAAGGATGGACAAGAACAAAACCCACATCCGTCACCCTTTCACCCTAGCTCCCAGAGCCCTGTAGTCACTGCTGATCTGACCCAGTATGCGGAGTGACAGATGTGACTCATGTTGCTTAACACACAGCTGGACAGTGCACAGATCCTATGTAATGAGGGCAGTATAAGAATCTGTACAGAACAGATTAGATCTTAGTTTTTGAGAACAGCTTCAGAGAGTATCACTGCCTTTTATTTCCCACTTTCCCAATTCTGACCCAGAACTAAAAAAACATCTGAGAGAATAGCTTTTTCCATGTGGTTTTGTTTCTAAAGCAACACAACAGATGAGCCATATGGTGATGCAAAGCCTCCTCAGAGCATCATTGTAACGAGAGGGGATAACTAGGAGTTCACTTGCCCCTCCCAGATAGATTTCACAGGATTCTTTTCTACATTCTGTTCCCACCTAGTTTCATCTTTTGCCCTTCCCTTTCTCACACTTTGCCATCCTTACCTTCCCTCGTTATTCTGTCTCATTCATCCTCAAGATGGAGGGTGACTACACTGGGCCAGTCAGAGTCGAGTCTTGGTTACTCTCGAATTCAGTGGAGATGCTCTACATTGATGGATATTAGATAATAGCTACTTGACTTCAATTTCTTCCTGGCTTTCACTTTTGCCCAATTCAACATTGCTCTCCACTGCCCTATTCCAGCTACTGACTAAAACTGCCCTTTTACCAACCTCAGGTCAAATGGACCTATTTAAAATTGACCCTCCCACCGATCCCAATTGAAAATGTTCCTCCCAACAGCCTTGTGACACCCAGCTGCCTCATTCAGGCAACCTTCCAGAACCTTTTGATGGCAACATTCCACACCTGCTGTTAGAAGGACACCATCACACAGATCAGTGTCTCTTTCTTTGCACTATCTGAGCAGATACAAAGAGATAAAGAACATCCCTTTATAGGCAGCCTGCTGAGTATTTTTGCAACCTTCTTGGCTACTAATGAACTAAGCAATTGTTTATCATAATACTTAACCTCAGAATATTGGGATATACAGGAAACTAGGGTTTGTTTGTTTTTTAAGTCACAGGTATCTTTCTACCCCCCATTGAGCATAATGTTTCGGTGTGCCAATGATGCTTGAATGGTATAACATCCCCTGCAGGGACACTGCTTGCCCATGCAAGTCACAGCAGTCCAGAGGCTATTCTAACTTGTGTCAATGGTTGAACTGGCTCCTGGCCAGCAATAAGGGGCATAAATATGGCGAAAAGCTATTTTCGGTCTTCCCAGATCCTACACTGAATAGAGCTTAGTTGAGAGGTCAAGAATCAGGGTCATTGTTCTCAGACCTAGCTCCATTGTCATCTCTCCCCTCCCCCATCTCTGCTCTCATTCCCCCTATCCCTGTTCCCATTGTTCTTTTGCAAACCTGACACCTTCCTGCTTCTCCTATAACAGACTTTTCCCCTTCCATCATGCTGTCCCATTCTCTTGGTGCTGGAATAATGCCCTTTTCCTCACCTATGTATCACTCTCTTTTCTCCTTCTTTCAAACCCATGTCTTTCAGAAATCCCTCTTCTAAACGTTAATATTCCCCACTGTCTCCCTCAAAGGAGATGTTGGCCATTGTCTTTTGTTGTCTGTTTTGATCTGATCAGATTCTAAAATATTCAGGTCAAGGGCATGTCTATAATTATATCCACAGTTTTAATCTCAAACCACTTCAGCCAAGGTGGGTAATCATAATTATTATTTTTGCAGATGAAGGCAGAAATGAACTTCATGGTATTTTATAGACTGTGTGTCCCAAAATACTTCAGAGTTTCCATAAACAGTGCAGTTACAGAGCTAAATAATATCAGAGCCCGGGGGAAACAAAGAAATGTTGCTAAGAAGGAAACTATATTTTTTCAGCTGAGTTTCCAAATGGAGAGTTACTGAGGCAAAGAAATGCAGGAAGGCTAGTCAAGATGTCAGGAGCTGCACAAATAATGGCTCTTGTGCCTACAGTGATACAGGTAGAGGTACAGGAAGGAGAACATTAGGAAAAAATAGAGAGTGTAAAAGAAGCAGAGAGTGTGACCAAAGCCACAAGACAGGCCATAGCAAGACCACAGAGGGCTTTGGGAATTAAAAGAAAAAAATTAAATTGGGTCCTTACGGGAAGGATGCATGGAAGTTGCTTGAAAGTGCGACTGATGTGGGTGAACTTTTCTGTGCATATCAGGAGGCAGTAGGTAGCATTCTGTATATGCTGCGATTCAAAGAGCTGAGAGCTAAGGGTTGCCAATTGGGAGGTGTTACAAAGGCTGATGAGGATTTTGGTAAAAGGTGGAACCAACCTACTGCTAGAAGGAGAAGTGCACACAGTCACTTACAAATGCTGGCAGAACCTCGAATCGGAAGGAAGTTGGGAAGGGTGACAAGACATGAACTAAGAATTGTTCCCTGCTGTCAGAATTGCTTCCAAACACCAAGGGCTAAACCAATTTGGTACAAATTGATGTAGCTCCATTTGAATTCAATGAAGAGATACCAATTTACACTAGCTGGCAATCTGGCCCATTTAACATAGTCTGAAGTTCATCCCACAGTCTAAATGCAGAACCACTATTGAAGAACTAAACAGTTTGCTCCCTTTGTTGCTAAAATAGGTATCAAATTCCTGCTGTATTGTAGGCTGGCCCTTCTGGTGCCTGTTGTGAGGTGAAGGAATGAGGCTGTGGATTAGCCCGGATGAATACCACCAAATGTACAGAGAAAATCATCTGAACTTTTGGATACTTGTCTAAATCAAATTTCTAAAAGATTCAAGACATTGTCACTACATCCCCCTCCTTTACCCTGAAAATAGTGGGATGCCTAAGAAGGTCTAAAATTACCAGCCACTTTAAAAATTAAACTCATAAGTCCCACGTCCCTTGGGAGGAACACAGTGTAGATACAGAACTGTCCTGCTGACTACCTGTAGCATTGTTAACTTTGTATATGTATAGTTTAGGATGAGCTACCGTACTTTGGCTGGCTCTGCCTCTCCATGACCAAATCTGCACATCATTTGTGTGGCTGTCAGGATGGGCAGAAGAGCCAGAAGAGCCGCTAGCAGAATTTTATACTGCTGTGCATGAGAAAGCCTTCGTTAAACATATGAATCCAGCCAGTTACAGTGCAGGCACATACAATCTCATCTTTGCACAATGTTCAGTGTGATCCTCTAACTAGTATTTATCTGCAACGCTTGCCTAAATTGTTACGAAATCGTTCACAGTGCCAACAGTGCTGTGATGAAATGCTGGGTGCTATAAAAACATTCTCCATTGTTGTTTCAGCTTGGGACTACAACCCACATTCTTTTGTGGATGTAATAACTTAATTATACAACCAAAACACTTCAGAAACTGGAAGGAACATCAAATCAAAGTCAGTTCTCTGACTACTTCACCCCTAGTCAAGAGACATGGAGCTTGCTTACTCCTTGTTCACAACTGCAGCAGAAATATTGATTGTTTCTTTTACTCTGGTGGCAGCACGGGCAATTTATTATGAGCTCTCCTACTCCGAAATCCCTACTGGAGTTGAGCAACCTGGAAAGCTTCGTATCCTTCACTGCCTATTGATTTTTTCATGTGAGCTGGTGAGTTGACGTGGCTTGGAACTGCCTTTTCATTTTAGTTTTTGATTAACATGGGAGGGTTGGAGGGGAAGCAGGGGGAAAGTTTTAAAAGTAAATGTTCAGATGTGGTGCGCTCTGCTGAGACAGAAACTAGGAGAGATGGGACAAGTATTTAAGATGAGAAGAAAGGCTGACTTTGAGTTATGGAGCAAATTCCATTCTTCTCCTGCGGGTGCAGATATGCTCCTGCCAGCAGAATTTGATGACTAAGTTAGTGTGGCAGAGAATTCAGCTCTAAATTCCACTGTCCAGGGACCAGCTGAGATCAAGTCTGTGACTGAGGGAGCTGGAAATCTGCTGCTATGTACATCCTCTGCTACCCCTGCCCTTCAGGGAAGGGGAATCTTAGGGCAACAGCAGCTACTGTCCTCAAGGCTGCAAAAGACACCTGTAGACCAGAAGCTGGCCTGACACAGAGGTTTCCTTTCCTTGCTGCTCCATCCTTGTGGAAATACTTAGGGTAGAGCATTCACAAATTCTCTGGGATCTGCAAGGAGATTCAGGCAATGCATATTGTTAAGAAGCAACACCTGGGTTTCCACCAAATATATAAATCTCACTGTGTGAAATATTTCTGTGAAACATAACTCAAATAAAAATTGCTTGCAAAACTGAAATGGTTTAACTTTTCTTTTCTTTTTTTTTTTAAAAACTGGTTTGTATGGGCTAGCATGCCTTCATGTTCAAAAAGACATTGCCTTTTCCATAGCTTAGTTGGATTGTTGTGAGCCCGCAACGCAAAGTTTAGGTCTGATTTGCCCTTGCATGTTCGTGCAGATTTGCATATGTTCAGAACTATGTATGGGAATGAAACTCACAAGCTAATAGCAGTCTCAAATGTTTGCAGTAAATTGGTGTGTTTTGATTGTTCCGTAAGTGGAAGGGTGTAAACCTCCCCCGCCACCTGGCTCACCTACAGATATTAATTTTCTTATTGTCTAAAACAGTGTTTCCCAAACTTAGGACGTCACTTGTGTAGGAAAAGCCCCTGGCGGGCCAAACTGGTTTGTTTACCTGCTGCGTCCGCAGGTCCGGCCGATCGCAGCTCCCACTGGCCACGATTTGCTTCTCCGGGCCAATGGGAGCTGCTGGAAGCGGCGGCCAGTATGTCCCTCGGCCCGTGCCATTTCCAGCAGTTCCCATTGGCCCAGAGCAGTGAACCGTGGCCAGTGGGAGCCGCAATTGGCCGAACCTGTGGACAGGGTAGGTAAACGCACCGGCCCGGCCCGCCAGGGGCTTTCCCTACAGAAGCAGCATCCCAAGTTTGAGAGACACTGGTCTAAAAGTCCAATGACTTAGTAAATGGCTGTGAATGGACAAAGTCTAATTTTGACAACTTTTGAGATCCAAGTTGAACACATCACACAATTCTAGCATTTGTGTAATGAGGAGATGATTATTTTATTTCTTGGTTACAGAAATGATAATCAGTTTCCTGTATCTGATGCACAACTGCATTACCAAATTTCTCTTTCTGACAGCTAGTTTTATAGCACAACTTTTTAACAATGGGGATTAGATGGCTCATGGGGACTGGTGATGGAATACAAAGCCTTTTACCTCCAGGTCAACTATTCAAATTAACCTGTTGTGGCAACCACAATTCACAATAATCTGAAGGCTATTTGGTCGTCTATGTTGAAGGAGTTGATGAGCTTAGTTCACTTCCTAGTGGACCAATGACCACTATTGGCATGGACTGGAACTTTTGTTAGCATTCTTGGCAAAGGACTTCATAGGCCAGGAGGGCTAAAGCACCCTCTATTTTGAGGCATAAAAACTGGGAGATGTAGGGGTAACTTGCACAGCAACTACCAATGAAGCATTTATTCTGAGGAAAAACAGAGGACTTCCATCTCCAGGCCTATCAACATGGCAACTTTTACCATCAGAGCTGGGGGAAAATTTTCACAACAGTATATTCACCAAAAAAAAATGGCAGTTTTTGGTAAACCAAAAGTATTCCCAAATTTGACACAAATTCACCAAACAGTTTTGGCCAATTCCCCCCAGATTTAGCTGCCATTCACACAACCAGCAGCAGGTGATGGGGTCCTCGTTGTAGCCCAATTCCTCCTGCTGTCTGATGTGGAGAAGAGATTTGAACTTGGGTCTCCCACATTATGAATGCCTGTGGAGTACCTCTGTGAATGACAGTGAATAGCCATTGGACGAGGGAAAGAGAGACTGTCTCTAGAGAGGTGGTTAGACATGCATTCATCTGTGGTATGGGAGACCCAAATTCAAGTCCCTGTTCCAATGACTGTTTAATAATTTATACACAGTTCAGCAGCTTCATCAATGGAGACAGAGAGACCCACACCATACTGCCCCATAGCCCAGTAGCTAGGGTACTTTTGTGCCCTGCAGGGGATGCAAATTCAAATCCCTTCTCCACATTAAATGGCGGGAGGAACTGAATACAGGTAGGTGCCCTAACCACTGGACTAAAAGTTATCAGAAAAGCACCAGCACTGCCTCCTCCTCCAGCCGTTTTATGAATCGAACGCTTTAAAAATGCCACCAATAAAATGTTCAGTCAAACAACAAGTTTCTTTTGACCTGTAATGCTTTTTTTTCAGTTTTCCAAAATCTTTATTTTTTAATTTTTCAAAATTGGTTCGACCTGCACCAGTCCCCCATCTCCTGGTTTTTCAGAATGGCCAAAAAATCAGTTATTTGCCCGGTTCTGATGACCATCACTACATTTTTACTTGAAACCCTATTTTATGAGCTCAAAACACTACAGTAAATAGCCACATCTTTATTTGCCCATAGCAAAAACAAAACACAAAAAACCACAACCCATTAAGCCCTGTGCACTACCTGCACAGTGGCCAGATCAGGGCCATCTTCAACTAATTTCTGGCCTTCTTTGTTCCAAACAGGGTAAGATTTTGGAGCGCCTGGGTTTCTGCTCTGAGATTGACTTCATCCGCTACACACAAGATGGAAAAAAACTGCGGGAGGACCCCAAACTCTTCATCAAGGATCTGCAGTTTGAGGACGTACCTGTGAGGGTTTACCAGCCTAGAGTGCCTTCTGCTGGCCTAAGGAGAGGGGTCATCTACTTTCATGGAGGAGGCTGGATGTTTGGAAGCATTAGTAAGTCATTAAAGGGGGAAACAAATACTAACAGTATTTAAAATAAATAACTCATCTGAACTGTTTAGAACCTCTGAAAAGATTCCAGGTCTGTTTCCCATTTCAGGAGAAGTTTTGGACCAGTTCTTATTGTATCCAAATGGAGTTGTGGCTTCCATATTACTATCGAAATTAATATACACTGGTTGCTGTTGATAAAAACAGCTTTCAAATCCAACCTTCTGAAGCCTGATGGTCGAATGCCCTGTTTTTATATAAATTTGTGCAACTCCATTGAACTCCAAGAGGAGAATTGAGGTCTCTAATGTTTATTGGAGCCTGTATTTTGGGTGTCCAAGTGATGTTAAAATGTCACATGGAGGGTTTTGTTTTTTGGGGGTGGATGGAGAGTTCACACTAGGTAGAAAAGATTGCCTGTCATAGGCCACCCAAAGCTTTTCTACAAAAATTGGAAGAAACAAAGAAAGAAAATTGGGCTATATAAATAGGGGCATTGCCAGCAGATCAATGGACGTGATCATTCCCCTCTATTCGGCATTGGTGAGGCCTCATCTGGAGTACTGTGTCCAGTTTTGGGCCCCACACTACAAGAAAGATGTGGAAAAATTGGAAAGAGTCCAGCGGAGGGCAACAAAAATGATTAGGAGGCTGGAGCGCATGACTTATGAGGAGAGGCTGAGGGAAATGGGATTGTTTAGTGTGTAGAAGAGAAGACTGAGAGGGGATTTGATAGCTACTTTCAACTACCTGAAAGGTGGTTCCAAAGAGGATGGATCTAGACTGTTCTCAGCGGTAACAGATGACAGAACAAGGAGTAATGGTCTCAAGTTGCAGTGGGGGAGGTTTAGGTTGGATATTAGGAAAAACTATTTCACTAGGAGGGTGGTGAAGCACTGGAATGGGTTACCTAGGGAGGTGGTGGAATCTCCATACTTAGAGGTTTTTAAAGTCAGGCTTGGCAAAGCCCTGGCTGAGATGGTTCAGTTGGGGATTGGTCTTGCTTTGAGCAGAGAGCTGGACTAGCTACCTCCTGAGGTCCCTTCCAACCCTGATAGTCTATGATTGTCTAGGAAGTGGATTGTCACAAATTGCTTGGAAAGCTAACACTGGTATCTTTCTTGTTTTAGAGAAAACTGAAAATACTCAGGGTAGAGCTGGATGAACAATTGATTTTTTTGGTTCTGCACATTAAATTAATTAATTAATTAAAGCCATCAGTTTGGATCAAACTGAGTGGGGAAAAAATGGTGGTGGTGCATTTTGTTGCCATCCACTTCATAATTTTCAGCCCAGTGGTTAGGACACTCACCTGAGATGTGGCGGACTCAGGCTCAGATCCTTACCCTAGAACAGGGATTTGAAGTTACATCTTTCTTCTCTTAAATAAGGGCCTCGACCCCCAGGCTATAGGGGTCTAGTTCCATCTCTCCTGGTACAGCTGTTCCACTTTGTATAAAATACTTGAACAGTCACTGGGCCAGAGAGCAAGAGCAAGAATGACGCTATAGCCTGGAGTTAAGGGGGATGTAGCAGGGGAACACCCAAGTTAAAGTCCTTGTGCCAATGAATAATTATGTATATAAACTGGAACAGCTGCAACAGAAGAGATAGAGTGCCCCACCCTAGAACAGCCTATAGTCTAGTGGTTAGTGTAGTCAGCTGAGAAGATAGAGACCTACTTTCAGATTGTTGCTCCAGAGCAGTGATTTGAACCTTCATCTCCCACATCCAGATGAGTGCCCTAACCACTGAGCTAAAGGTTATAAGATGGGCAGCAGCACATCTGTCCGTCAAGTTGTAAACCTAGCCCTCTCCCCCCCAACATTTTTTTTGCCAGAACTATTTGGTGAATTTCTGTCATATTAGTAAATAGTTTCAGGTCAAACAAAACTGCATTTTTGGCAAATAAATTATGTCTGAAAATTTTGCCCAGCTTAAACAGATTTTTGACGGGTCTTCAAGCCAGTCTCCAGTTTTGCTCACACTTTCAATTGCAGGTTTAATATCAGGAGTGCAAGTTTAGGGTCCTTTTCAAGAAAATTTAGCCATCACTATCCATTTATTGCTGTAGAAAGGATCAAGAGACCAAATTCTGCCCTCAGTTTCTCCCTTTCAACCCTACTGCCTTCACAGAACACTAAAAAGGTTAGATAAATACAAGGCAGATTTAGCACAAGCCCATTAGCTGTGTTACAGAATATACATCAGTACTGATTGGACCGGCTTAGAGCATAGTAACATGATATGGTGTTAAATGTTGATGGCCCTTCTGGATTAAGGCTTCCACTGCTGGTGGAGCTGAACAGTAGAAAACTTGTAGAAATCTTCCCTAGCGTATAGAGAACCAACCTGCGCCTACTGTTAAATCAGGAATGGGTGATATGTGTTATTTGGTTGCAGCAGTAGCCTGAAAATACCATACATGAGCTTCTTAGAAATATGCATGTGAAGAGAAAGGTGAAAAGCACTGCACTTTAACAGTGCCGCAAACAAGTGAAAATGCAGTTCATGAGCTAACAAATACAACTATTTAACTGGCAAAAACAAACAAACTCAAGACAACTAGAAATAGGCCCAAACCAAAACTACAGATTCAGCCCTACACTATTTGGGATGGAAAATTTTGGATCCGGGTCTGGATCAAGAAACAAATGTTCAGCTGGGACTCATCTGAATTTAAGACACTAATTCAGTGCCATTGGAAACATTTGTTTTCAGATTCCTATGACAGTGTGTGCCGCTATATTGCCAGAGAAAGCGAATCAGTGGTTGTGTCTGTTGGGTGAGTTAATCCAGTACAAATGGAGATTATGTACAAGGAGTGGGTACGACAAACATTGCAACCTTGTGCAGTATCTTTGGGGACCGTTGTATTCAATGTTTATGTATTATTGTGTTCTACTTCCTGTGGGAGGGTTACCACAGCTCTTCCAGGAACTAAGAACATTGGGGGTTTTCATACATCAGGTCAGCTGCACCTGGATTTCCCCTCAATGGTCCAGTGAGAGCACCCATTCTCAGGCTTCCACCTCCCCAGCCATTGCCTTTTGTGAATGGAGATCTGCCTCTCCCTCCCTTCTGACCAGGTTATTTCTAGGCTACCCAGCTCCTTGCCTTCACTGTGGCATTACCAGCACAGACTGGCTTTCCAAGCACACCTGCTTGCTTTCTCTTCCAAGATGACTCACAGTGCAACTGCCCATCGTTACAGATATATCACAGCTCTTTTTATGCAAGTTTATTTTATTGGCAAATGCACTACAGAGAAAACCTACTAAAAACAATAAAAACCTACGCACATACTAACAAGCGTACTAGACATCAACCCAGTTCTAACGTAGACTCCAGCAGAAGCAGTCCTTTAAAACCCCACAAAGGGGGTCTCTTGTCTGGTCACAACTTTCTACTGGATGCATCCGATGAAGTGGGTTTTAGCCCACGAAAGCTTGTGCTCAAATAAATTTGTTAGTCTCTAAGGTGCCACAAGTACTCCTGGTCTTTTAACTTCATAGCAGCATCAGCTCAGAACTAGCTCACTTATCACATTTTACTCCACCCTTTATACAGGTCAGGGTCTTTGATCTGGAGTTTCTAGGAGCAGATAATTAGTAAACAATGGGTTTTCCTCCCCAGGGCGTACTTCCAAAGGTTGGTTTTGAAGTGGAGCATTCGAATTCCCCCTGCTACTTTCTAGAAAACCCACTTCACATGCATTGTTCCAAAAAGCCCTTTGAAGTTCTTAATATATTCCAGGGATTGCATTAGTCAGTCTCCTAGAGAAGTTACATACATACATTTCCACAATATCACACACTCAATTGCCTTTTTTAATTTGATGGATCCCAAAGACGATAAACCTAATTCAACAAGGTCCAATGTAATTCAATAAAGTATATTCAGGATATTGCAGGAAATTATCAGTCTGTCACAGGGGTGCTTGTGGTAAGTCACTGAGATGGTAAACAACTCCAAAGAGGTACCAGTTCTGGTTGAAACTGGATTTTCCAGAGACAAAAAAAGGGCTTTTGGTATAAAAAGCTAAGCTTGAATGGATACAGGGTCTTCCTCTTGATTCAGCAAATGGACAGGATCTTTGGTCTTAGTAGAGCCCCAGGCCATATTTGGCCTATCACAGCCCTGTAAAACCAATGGATGATTTTGGGTACATTTTGTGTCTAAATCTGTTTATGGTTTATTATAGATTTTCTTTGTGATGCTTTTACCTTACGAGTAAATGTTCTCTGCTGAGAAAGAGCTGTGTGGTAACTCATAATAGCTGGTATAAACTGGTCATAGATGTTGGAGAAAAAGCCACGCGGGGCTGGCCATCAGGTAGACTGGCTTGCTGGGGAGATCACAGTGTATGTCAGGGGGCTGTGGAGACTTGTCAGACTCCTGGTCAGAAGGGAGCGGGCCACAGGTCCTTGCCCAGGGACAGATGACAACTAGAGACCTGAATGGGCAGTCCTGGAGTAGGCCATGGAAGTGGGATTCAGGGTAACTGTGTTTGTAACTGTGACAGAGAGTTTAGAATTGGCAGGCTGAACTTTCAGGAATATGTCTTTATTGGACAACTGCTTGTTCAGTATGAAAACAGCTCACCAAAAGGCCCAGATTTACATTCTGCACTGTACCCCATTTTCCTCCATGCTGCGATGATGCCGGGCCTGCCCTGTGTCACAAACTAGTCATCCCACTACCCCACAACCCAGACATGGTTCCTGCCATGAAAACAGATTTTTTTCTTTTGCATTTAATCCAACATTTACTATGGTTTTTGCAGACCCAAGAAATAGTTTGCACATGGTATGCAAATATTATTGAGAAGGTCACACAAGGTTATGCTGTAGAATGAACAAGAGGGTATCTGAACACACATCTAATGTCTTCTACTCTTTTTTGTGAGGGCATGTGCTTCAAGCCTGTGGAAAGCAGACATTGCCGTAGGAGACTCTTCCTCAGGGTTATTTTGTTTGGGATATGTTCTTACATTACATATACCATTAAATTAAGACAGAGCATGCATCGTTTTCCTATTTACAATACACAAAAGGTACATGCCCCTCTGAAATGCTTCTGTCTCTTGTATCATAACTGCTAACATAATTGTTTCCTGTTTAGGAACGACTCACCCCATTTTATTATGAGTGAACTATTTATTCTTCATTTGCCTTTTCTGTCAAAAATCTCTCCTTGTCCAATCTATTGCAGCAGAGTTAAGAGAAGCGTCTACCTCTTTCTCCTCATATGTCCCTCTCTGAAGTTTCTCATGTTGGGAGGTAGATACTTGGCATTTTCAATACCCCAGACTAAAGTTAGGGAAAGTATCTACTTGTTGCCTCCTGTATGCCTCCTCCTGGCTATGCTCCACCTTTTATAAATATTTCCTGTCTCCTCCACTCCCACATTAGTGACCTTCTTTCATGCCACTCATAACTTAATCACAGGCTCCAAATTAATGTTTATCAAGAGGCAGATTAAGGCCTCTTTAAAATCTTGGCTCCATGTATTTTAAAATATTTACTATATTCACAGTTAATGAAGCAGTCTGTGTCTGATAAAGAGAGCTGATCATGTTTTAGTTCTGATTGTTTTCTGCTATTAAGTGGAGCCCATTCCTGAAGGAAGACTCCCTATTGAAATTTGAACAGTTGCAATAAGATTGCAACTTATATGAAGGAAATGCTTCCTGCCCACAGAGGACTTATTTATCTTTGGCATAATAGTAGTAACTATTATTACTAAATAGCACACTTAATAATAACCATGTACAGCTCAATGAAGAAAAATGCAAAAGAATGACGAAGCCAGGGTACTTTTTAAACGCCAATAGCCATTCTGAAGAGCATCTCCATACTGCTTAGAGTGAAGAACAAAGCTGCACTCAACATTAAACTCACTATGAAGTTTCCCCAACTCCTGCAGGTCAGGATATTAAAAGTTTTCCAGAGTGTGCACCCTGGAAGAGGAATAGTAGAGGCAGGGTTGGTTCCAGGCACCAGTGAAGTAAGTAGGTGCTTGGGGCGGCCAATGGAAAGGGGCAGCACATCTGGATCTTCGGCGATGGGTCCCTCAGTCCCTCTCTTCCTCTTACAGCTGCCGCCGAAGAGGAAGAGAGGGAACGGCACGATTGAGCTCCCACTGAAGTGCCTCCGATCGGCTTTATTTTTGATTTTTTTTTTCCCACTTTGCTGCTTGGGGCGGCAAAAAAGCTGGAGCTGGCCCTGGGTAGAGGGATGGAAGAGCAGAAAAAAAAATTGACTATAAATAGAAAATAGTTGGTGTTGAACCTCTTCTCCCAATTATTGTCTTTCCTTGCTCACGGGTCGCAAGTATCAAATTAAAAAACAAACAGAATATTAGGGGCATCTAAAAAGGATGCTCTTTCTGTAAGAAAATCCCACCACCAAGAATGAAGAATGTTGAAAGAAAATTTTAAATTATGATGATGTATGTAGATTACAGATGTGCCCAGAGATCCTACCTGAGATCTGCACTGCATAGTAGAACCCACAGTGAGGAACAGTCCCAGCTTTTCAGAGCCTCCAATCTAAACAGATAGTTATATGACTAACTGATTTTTCAGTCCAGTAGCTGAACTAAGTGATTTAAAAAATTGTTTTGGTTTCACCCAAAACAAAAATTTTCTGGTGAATCCTCAAAGAAAAAAGAAAACAAAACACACTCCTCAAAAATGTCATTTCAATTTGAACAAAATGTTTCATTTGACCCGAAACCAAATGTTTAGGTTTTTTTATTTTAAAACTCCCCACCTCTTTTGAAATAAAATTTACTTAAAACAAAAATAATTTTGAATTGAAAAAATCAAAACTTTTTTTTTAAAAAACTTTGAAACAAAAACATTTTGATTATTTTCGCCACCTGAAACAATTTTCGAATTCAGTACAAATTTGCAGAATGTTTTGGACAAACAATCTGCATTTTTAGGTGAAAAAAAGTTTTGTCTGAAAAATTTCAACCAGCACTCTGAACAGACAGAGCAGTCAAAGGGTGTGAGGGAAACAGAGGCACTGTTAGATGAAGAAGCTTGTTGCAAGGTGAGTGAAAGGCCTAGGAATAGAACTGTCCATCCCAACCCCCAGTCTCTGCTGCCTCTCCAATAATCAAATGTCTCCAATGTTGTAGGTATCGTTTGGCTCCTGAGCACAAGTATCCATCTCAATTTAGGGACTGTCTCACTGCTAGCATACACTTTATGAAGACTGCAGAAGACTATGGGGTGGATTCTGCCTGTATCATCATTAGTGGGGACAGCGTTGGAGGCAATCTTGCTGCTGCTGTTTGCCAAGCATTAGTGAGCAGATCAAATTTTCCAAAGCCACTTGCTCAGATTTTGATCTATCCAGGTCTTCAGGCAATAGATTTTTATTTGCCTTCATATCAGCAAAACTGTGCAGTGCCCCTCCTGTACCGAGAGCACGTTATCAGCTGTTGTCTGAAGTATCTGGAGAAGGACGTATCAGTATTGGAAAATGTCATGGAGGGGTCCCATGTTCCTTTGGACATGA
Source organism: Chelonoidis abingdonii (assembly GCF_003597395.2). Classification (NCBI taxonomy): domain Eukaryota; kingdom Metazoa; phylum Chordata; order Testudines; family Testudinidae; genus Chelonoidis; species Chelonoidis abingdonii. The sequence goes on from NC_133791.1 coordinate 13,139,517, forward strand.
AACTGAAGTATGGGAGATGGGTAAATCCAGACAATATCCCTGAAGAGTTTAAGATCAGAAGCTACAAACCACATTTGCCCACTTCATACTCAGATGAAGTCTATGAGGTGGCTAAACCAGCTTTAGAGACAACTTTTTCACCTCTTCTGGCTGAAGATTCCATTGTCAGCCAACTCCCCCTGTCTTATATTTTAACCTGTGAATATGATGTGCTTCGGGATGATGGACTGCTCTACAAGAAACGGTTAGAAGACAGTGGCGTCCCTGTGACTTGGTACCACGTTAAAGATGGCTTCCATGGAGTGATAAGCCTATTTGATTTTGGGATTCTATCATTTCGCTCTGGTAAAAAAGCAATGGATAGCATTGTAAACTTTTTAAAAAGCTTATGAAAACTGTTTTTAAATGTTTGTATATATTTTAAAGTCTATATTTATACCAAGTTTCCAGAAGTCAGGATCAAAAAATTACTATGACAGGATTAGGGGTTTGTGGTTTTGATTCTGCTCTCATGTTTTAATTGGGGGGAAGGGGCAAAATAAACAGGCCTACTTTTAAGGCTTATTGGGTTCACATTCTATAAGAATACAAAGTATTGTACATTTGTCTCTTGTTCAGTTTTGATTCCCAGACTGGAGTAATAATTCTTTTGTCCTTTTAAATGATTGGCAATTTTAATAACTAATTAAACAATGCTTTCAGGAGTACAATAGAAAAAGAAACACACAACGCAAAGCAGTACCATAAATAAATACACTTCGAATAGGAGCCACTTTTTGGTCACTCCTTCACTGCTGTGTGATACCTATTATGACGGTTCTCGGGGTGCCCAGGTCTGTGAATCCCTACCTCTAGTGAGAGGTAGCCTTACCCTTGGTGACTGGGTGTCAGCACCCTAACACCATCAGCCTTTCAGCCACTCAAGCACTCCACTTTGGGCTATGCCAGCCTTGTCTTTGCCTTGCAGGTTTACAGTAGGTGCACCTGTGTTTTCGAGTCTCCTTGAATCATTCCCCTGTGATATCCAGCTCCTGACACTGGGTACTCACAGAAGTCCCAGATCCTCTGCCTGAAAGGAGCAGTGTACCTCAGTTTACTAGTTTTACCTTAAACCACTGCTCCTGTAAACCACACAGCACTTCTGAGCAACTTTTAATAAAACAAACATAGGTTTCTTTAAGAAATAATAGAGATTCAACTTGGAACAAGAGAGAGTGGTGGAAACAAATGATTACAAGAGAAAACAAAATCATAGAATGTGAACTAGGGCCTACACTTGTTAACAGTTGCCTTACCTGTCTAATCAACTAGGTTTTTCCTCCAAAGTCAGAGCTGTTGCAGAGCTGGCTGGCTTTACAGGAACCAGGATCCAAGCTTTCATGGAGACTTCCCCACTCCACAAAATGTTTCCTCAGTGAATGACTCTAGAGTGCCTCTACTCATTCTGTATGATACTAAAAAAGTCTTTCGTCTTTAGTCATACACAGGGCAGTCCCCTGCCTCTTGAAATGTTTCTTTTCTTTTCTTTTTTTTTTTTTTTAACCTCCAAGTAGTTTGATTGTTTGCAGTTGTCCCTGCTAGTTTTCCATTGATAGTCTTAGGATGGAGCAAGGCTAGACAACTGAGCTTTACATTACATCATTGGCTAATTGGATAGGGGTGACCACTCCCTCTTGCTTGAATGGACCATCACTGAGACGTATTACCCTTTAGTGACAAATTTTTACATCCAAGACCTTAAAGCAGATTTTCAACTTTGTTATGTTATTCTTTAAATATTGCCCGTACACACGTTTCACAATAATTATGAGCCTTGATAAGTTGTGAGCTTTCTGTAGATACCTTACATGCATCTTTACATATAAATACCCTGCAAGACATGTGTTTGGTATAATAAGTTTGCTAGGTTTGAGACAAAGACTGTTTGTGAAGAACAGGGGACCTTTGCCAAGGGGCTTCTGTGTCACACCTATCATATAGGTGAATGTTTTACTGCAATTTCAGATTTACAAAAATATGTATCAGAACATGTAAATTCTAGTCCTCAACATGGCAAAAGACACGTACAGAAAGTTAGCCTCAAACGTGCAGAACTCATAAAATCGCAGCCTCAAGAGTGCAGAAGTCTGTAGAATTAGTACTAGAGAAGTATACAGAATTATGCAATAAACAGGGCTCATCTGTGCAAAAACGCATGTAGAAACATGCAGTAAAGCAGCCTCGGCATTACAAAAATACACAGAAGAGTACACCCAACCATAGTCTGAAAATCTTGCTCAGCTCCTTGTAGGGGAGACCCACTAGGGTCTTTGTGACTTTGGGGATGGAAAGACCCTCAGATACTTAGGAAATGAACAATAGCCAAACTCTCTGCAGGAAGGTTCTGATGGGTTATAATTTCACTCCAAGAGGTCCTGCAAGAGGCTTTTGTGGAGGTATCCAGGGCTGTGAGGCACCTCCATACCACCTGCCCGTAGTGTAGAGAAGCCTTGTCTGTGCCTGCCAGGGTTATCTCTCTGACTCCACGGGTAGGGTTGCCAACTTTCTAATCACACAAGACCGAACACCCTACCCCCACCACTTCCCTGAGACCCTTCCCCACCCCTTCCCTTAGGCCCTGCCCCCACTCACTACATTCCCCCTCCTTCAATAGCTCACTTCCCCCCCACACCCGAACTCACTTTCACTGGGCTGGGGCAGGGGCTTGGTGTGTGGGAGGGGGTGAGGGCTCTAACTGGGGGTGCAGGCTCTGGGATGGGGACAGAAATGAGGGTTTCAGGGTGCAGAAGGGGGCTCCAGGCTGGGGAAGGGAGTTGGGGTGCAGGAGGGGGTGAGGGCTCCAGTTGCAGGTGCAGGTTTTGGGGTGGGGCTGGGGATGAGGGGTGCAGGAGAGGGCTCCAGGCTGGGGGGTGGAGCTGAGGGATTTGGAATGTGGGAGGGGGCTGTGGGTAATGGCAGGGGGTTAGGAAGGGGTATGGGCTCTGGGCTGGAGCCAGGGATGAGGGATTTAGGGAGCAGGAGGGGGCTCCAGGCTGGGAGGTGGAGCTGAGGAATTCAGATTGCAGGAGGGGGCTGTAGGTTGAGGCAGGGGTTGGGGTGCAGGAGGTGGACCCCCTGCCTAGGAGCCAGACCTGCTGGCCACTTCCGGGGTGCAGCGCGGTTCCAGGACAGGTAGGCACTAGCCTGTCTTAGTTCTGCAAGACCACCGACTGGATTTTTACTGGCCTTGTCAGTGGTGCTGCCCAGGGCTGCCAGGGTCCCTTTTCAACTGGGCATTCTGGTTGAAAACTGGACACTTGGCAACCCTAGCCATGGGTCCCAGGCAACATAAGCATTCCCTTCTAGGCCTATGCAGGCCCTGTTCTCTCTACAGGTCAGCAACAGGTACACTCTAACACCCCAGTCCTCCAAGCATCTGCGTGGACTGCCTAGCCCCAGCCTGCTGGACATTCACAGTATTCACAGATTCACTGCTTCCAAAGAAGCAGGACACCCCAGCGAACCAGTTTCACCTCAGATCATTGTTCTGCTTCACAGACAGCTCTTAGGTATATTTATAATGCAGACAAGTACAAGCTGATTTAACAAAGTAGAGAGATTCAAGTCAGAGCAGGTAGAAGTATTGGAAACAGATGGTGACAAAGAAAATCAAATCAAATGCAAAGATGCATACATTATGAGGCACACAATACACAACGACCAGATTGGAAATAAGCATCTGTTACCCCCTGACTGAAAGAAAACTGTCTGAGAATGTCACCTCCTGGTTACCTGCCTTAAAAACAACATTTTCAGGATAGACACATAACTCCTTAAATATTGTCTGAACATACATTTTGCAGCGATTATGTTGACCAGTGGGCTACTGTTTCTAAGTAGATACATCATGTGCCACCCTTTAGTGAATTATTATGTATATATCTGACCCATGTGATCCTTGGAAAATCCTATGCACCTCCTGGATACTCTGCAAGTTGGCATGAAGTCCCTGAGTCACTTCTCTCTCTTTGCTCCCCCTGCCCCAGGGGAACAGGAAGAGAGCCACAAAGGGCCTCCTTCTTCTTCTCCTAGAAATGGGAGAGTCACATAATTAATTCCTCGAGAAAAACAAATATCAGTTACATTTGATATCAGAATATGACAGAGTATTTTCAGCTGATGCTTGGTGAGCAGGCATTTAGGTTTCCCATTCTCACATCTGCTGCTGTTCAGAACAACTGACCAGCACAGCCAGCACATAACTTTTGAACCAAACACCCAGAAAAAACATTTATACCATGACTCTTACAGTGTAAGTGCAGCAGAGTTCTACTACAGTAAGGTCAGTGCAGCAGTTTTTAGCCTGAAAACTATCATATTAAAAGTAGACAACCACCTTTTTCTTCAGATGACATGATGGATACTGCAAATGGTACATTTATCGAAAGCTACATTATTCCAGATAAGTACTAGAGTAAAGCTATGCACTGGTTCTCTTGCACAGAGGTTTACTAGTATATTAACACCTGTAATTATTAAATCAGACTATAGGGCCACATTCTGTTTTCACATGCAATCTCTCAGCTGCATTGCTAGCACCAACTCATATGCACACTGATCAGAGCCTGGACCAGGTCCTGGGTGCATATTTATGTATCTGTTTACAACAATTAATTGTATCTTTAGGGAGAAAGAAGCCAAACAAACAGGAAAACCAGATTAAAACATAATAGAAATGAACAACACCACCTACCAGCTGAAAAAACGGAACTGAAGCAAGCAGCAGCCATTTGCAAAACAGCCACTTTAGGGCTACAGCAGCTTGTCTCTGCCAAATTTAAAGGGATAGCTCCCAGAAAAGGATGCTGGGAAAGGGTTTTTGTTATGAGCTGGGTTAAACCTTGTTATGGGTTGAGTTAAAAATCTCATTAAAAACTCATGTTTGAACATGCCCTCTACTTAAAAGAGTTGTGAGACAGGTAAGGGACCATACCTAAAGCAAGCTAGAGTCTGTTTGAAAACTAGGGACCCGAGGGCAAAGGGGGCGGAGGTGTATATTGTAACCAGGTGGGGCTGGGTGTATCTGTGAGAAAAGACAGACATACAGGCCCAGATTCTCAAAGGTATTTAGGCTTGTAGTTCCCAATGATTTCAGTAGGAGATAGGCACCTAAGGTACCTTTGAAGAACTGGCTGACAGAGACAACTGGAAAAAATCCGAGTAGAAGCCTGTAAGCACAGTGTGGCCCAGGACCCTAGAAAGAGGGCCTAGGTCAGGGTGCTGGCTGAAAAGAAGCACTCCTTTTGCTTTCCGTTCCCACTGCATTTGCAGAAGCAAGCCTTTGTACATTCCTTGTAAATAAGCAAGATGACATTAAATAAAATACCAGACTCCATCATCAGTTCCTGCTCCCAGCTTAAGTCCATGCTGCAGGGAGGTACCTATCTTTGCTTGCAATCCACAGCTGGGAACACCTCTCCTGGAGGTAGGCAGCTTGGGGCCTAAACTGTTTCTTATGAGAATGATTTAGATACCTAAGATGATCTAGTGCAGTGTTTCCCAAACTTGGGATGCCACATGTGTAGGGAAAGCCCCTGGTGGGCCAGGTTGGTTTGTTTACCTGCTGCATCTGCAGGTCTGGCAGATCGTGGCTCCCACTGACTGCGGTTCGCTGCTCCAGGCCAATTGGAGCTGCTGGAAGCGGTGGCCAGTATGTCCCTCTGACCGTGCTGTTTCCTGGAGCTCCCATTGGCCTGGAGCAGCAAACTGCGGCCAGTGGGAGCCACGATGGCTGGACCTGTGGATGAAGCAGGTAAACAAACCGGCCCAGCCCGCCAGGGGCTTTCCGTACACAAGTGGTATCCCAAGTTTGGCAAACACTGACCTAGGGAATCCCCCATAACCTCTAGCCCAGTGGTTAGAGTGCTCTCCTGGGAGATTGTAGTTCAGTTATCCCCTCTACCTGTTGAGGAAGAAGAGATTTGAACAGGGGTCTCTTACCTCCTAAGTGAGAAGCCTAACCACTGGACCCAACACTTAGAATATCTTAGAGCACTCACCTGAGACAGGAGAGGTTCCTGTTCACATCCTTTCTCTACATCGGGCAGAATGGGAAATTAAACCAACGTTTCCCATCGAGAGGGCCTTATATCTACCCTACTTCATCCAGTACAAAGGGGTTGTGTACGCTAACAGAGTAACCACATGACATTAGAAAATATAAACCACAATTGCTGGCCTTTCAGAACCAATTTCCAAACACCAGTGATGTAAAACAATGCAATAGCCTTTGGAATTAATGCAGGGTCCTTTCAACAGCTCTGCGTCTTGGGCTTTGAGTGGGGAATCAAACAGACTGCTCTCTCATCTTTGCATCTGGTTGCACCCGGTTTCCAACAAACATCTTATTACTGGTGGCAAGATTATCCTTGTCAGTGAATATTTGGGGAAAGTGCAGGGATATGCAAAGTGGGCAACCCCAAGCCGAAAATGATGAATCAGGCCTCCAAAAATCATTACAAATCATGAAATGTTATAAAAATAAATATCAGGTACATTTTCTTTGCTTTCTGGCTTCTGAGCCCTTGGGGGACTTGGGTCACATTTTCAATCTTCTCTATGCAACCACAAGGGTTAGACATTTACTTTTTTTTAAAATAGAAGCTGAGATACTGATGTAATTCCATCATTCCCAGAGCTAGGCCTTTACGAACGGCCCCACCCCCAATCATGAGATGCTTGTCATAAAACCATGAGAATTGGGAACACTGGATTGCATGGCTGAGAGGTACCGCAAATGCAGGCATGACGTAAGCACCTCCAAAATGTTCAGAGTTCCTATTATTTGCTGCATGTCTAAAATTTGGGATGCTTATCTGAACTCAAACTTCAAAATGGGATTGCTTTCTCTCTTTTTTTGGGTAAAAGTGGCTTGTTTTTTAGCTAATGCCTTTCTAAAGGTCCCATTCTGATTTTTTTTTTTAAATAATGGCATAATCCCAGTGCACTCTGAGATGAATAAATTATGGATGCAGATCACATGCTATGTACAGTACAGCCTTTTCTCTCTCTTCTGGTAAATGTATCTGCATACCACAAACTTGAACTTCAGGTTCTTTACATAGTCCTAGATAAATATCACCTATGAACAGTCTCATATACCATCCTGGAGACATGAGTCTGAACTATAGACATAGATTACCGTGACCTGCACCCTTTGTCCTTCCCACAGTCAATGCAAGATTAAATGTAGTCTCGGTGTATGAATAGCTGGCAGCTTGTACAGTGTTTTGGAGTGTCTAACACCTCATTGGCAGAGCTGCTGGCATATGCACAGCTGTGAGACTCATTGACAAATTACGGTTCCAGACCTTGAGGACTCTGCAGCATTTGCTAACTAACCGAGAGGCCTTTGCACGACCTGTAACTGAGAAGGGGAAAAATTCATCCTAGTGCAGCCTGATTACAGGCAGAGGTGCTCCAGAAACAGGAAGTAACAAATCAAAGAGAACGGAGGAGTCAAGCGAAAGTCAGATTCCTGGCTACGTCTGGCCTCGTTACACGAAATGGAGTTTGTTTATGCACTGCTGGTGTTAGTACTGGCAGTTTTCATTGCTGCTTTCATATTGTTAGTCGTGGGGACCATTTATTTTGATCTCTCCAACTCAGAAATCCCTCTTGGAGTGGACCAGCCTGTAAAGCTCCGAATCCTTCATAGTATTTTGATTGGCACAGCGGTTCTGGTGAGTTTACCTTGTCTGACACAAAGAATTCCGACAGGTGGGGTGCTTAGGTGAGCATGTAAATGTCACTCTAAGCGTAATGCATATGCCTGAAATAGGAACCCTGCCAGATGCATTTACCTGCGGTGAAAGCTACCAGAACAGGAACCCTACCAGGAGCACATTGCCCTTCAGGCAGGTTTGGTGTTAGGGGGTAGCAAGCAGGGCAATTGCCCAAGGCCCCATGCCACAGGGGGCCCCAGATTGTGTGGCTCAGACCCCGGTTAGTGTGGCTTGGCCTTTGGCAGAAATCCAATGTGTGAGCAGGTAAAGGAGGCTGGGTGGGGTCCCACTCTTTAGTTTCTGCCCTGGGCCCCAACAAGTCTATGGTGGGCCCTGCCTGCAGGCAGCATGATGCTCACACAATGTGCTCTCCCTGCTGGTTTCTGAAGGGAGAGTTCTGGGGCACTTCCCCCCACTCATCACCTGGTGGCAGGAAGGGCAGGAAAGGTCTGGGGGTGGGGAGGCAAAGCTCAGCAGAGGGCAGGACTCAAGCACAAGAGGCACCTATCTGTGCCCACTGCTCTCCAGCAATAACCTTTCCAACCTGTGGCTTATGGGGAACTCTGCAGTGACAGCAGACCTTGGTGATCTGAGATATTTCTGGTCCAGTCAATAGATATTAGGGCGAACTGAAGGAAGCACAAGAAATTATTTAAATAGAAAATAGCTCTATGACTCAATGTATATTTCAATCCAGGTATTTAAACTCTGCAGATTCATTTAAAATGAAAGCAAAACAAAGCAAAGACATACTTGTTTCTCAGCTGGGAATATCCAGAGTTGCTATAGCTCAAATGGCGTGGAATTCTGTAACACAATGCTAATTTACAGCTCATGACAAGAATGTAATGAGTCGTTTTGAATTTTTAACAGCCGGGTTCTGGATTTTTCAGCTTCCCAAACCAGAAAATCCAGTTGTCTCTCTCTCTCTCTCTTTCTCTCTCTCTCGTTAACCACACATTGGCTGCTGTATAATAAGTCAGCTTTACATGTAGCAATATAAGTGACTGGATTTAGAACATTTTTAAACTGGAAATAATTAAGAAAAACCAAGGCATATACTGAGGCAACAATATTGTTTGCAGTTGTTTTATTTCAATTGTTTTGGTATCTAGAAAATACAGCTGTACAAATCAAGTCACCTGGTGTTTATATATAATCAAAAGCACAAGGATTAGCTTCTTTAAAGTTACCAAAGCCTGATGGAATTTAAATCACTACTTTACAGAGTCTGCTTAGTTTGGTTATCTTCAGTGTCAAGTGTAGGGAACATATGTATTTACAAGCAAATTCACTACCAGTTTAACAAAATGCCTTTCATAGGTAATTACTTTACTGAGAGTAATCATGCAGTTTGCAGTATTGTAGCTGTGTTATCCCCAGGAGAACAGAAAGACAAAATGGGTGAGGTTATATCTTTTATTGGACCAACTTCTGTTGGTGAAAGAGACCAGCTTCTGAGATTACACACAGGTCTTTGCCCAGACCTGAAGAAGAGCTCTGTGTAAGCTCACAAACTCGTCTCTTTCACCAACAGAAGATGGTCCAGAAAAAGAGATGACCTCACCCAGCTAATTCTATCATAATGCAGTGACAGTGGAGGCAAATGTGACAGACATTTTTTGTTGCGAATAGACTTGGACATTAGCAGATGGATTCAAAGCCCAGTGACATCCGTAGAAGGACTCTCATTGACTTCCATGAGCTATAGCTCAGGCCCTATAACCTGTTTGAAGAGAGGGAACAATAGCCTTGGGGCACCTTGACTCTTTTTCGTGAAGTGTCTAGTTAGCTCTAATTTGTTCTTGCCCACCTGCCCATCCTTGCCTGAGTCATGCAGCAGGAATGTAGTCTGAAGCAAGGCTGTTTGAATGGTGCAGCACCTTCCATGGGAACCTAAGAACTGCCATACTGGGCCAGCTCAATGGTGCATCTAGTCCAGTATCCTGTCTTCCAACAGTGGCCAACACCAGATGCTTCAGAGGCAGTGAGCAGAACAGGGCAATTTCAGGTGATCCATCCCATATTGTTCAGTCTCAGCTTCAAGCAGTTAGAGATTTAGGGACACCTGGAGCATGAGGTTGTGTCCCTGACCATCTTGGCTAATAGCCATTGATGGACCTCTCCTCCATGAATTTATCTAATACTTTTTAAAATCCAGTTATACTTTTGGCCTTCACAACATCCTGTGACAATGAATGAGTTCCACAGGTTGCCTGGGACATTGTGTGGAGACATACTTCTTTGTGTTTGTTTTAAATCTGCTGCCTCTTAAATTAATTCCGATTTCAATTAACACACTGTGGTGTTAGTAGTGGCGATGAGCCCAAATTCCGAGCTAATAACCTTCTGACTCAAGAGACAAGTGACAAATACCCAGATGTTATCAAGTGAGGCGGTTTGCATCAGAAGAAAAGGAAAAAAGAGGACAGAAGATGATTGCTCTGAAGTCTCTGAGATGTATGATAGGGTCTGAGTGGCATAGAGGGAGTAAACCATGACATGTTCAATTTTTTGGAAGAAAGAAATTTAATGTGTTATGGTTTCAATAAAATTCCAAGTAATGTGTTACAGTTTTGAGTCAACAATACCATAAAGCACATTTGGACCCATAACCATGAGCCTCATATTGAGAGCTTAACGTTACTAAATATTAAACTGTTCTGGTGTCATTAGCCTGCGAATGTAACTCGCTCCCAGAAATCACCCTGCCAGGCTCAATTGCACTGATATAACTGCCCACTGCTAACGTTATCTGTGGTACAAAGTCCCATTGAGTCTAGATTAAACAAACACCCAGTGAACTGGACTCACATGCACATTCATTCAGGGTATTTTTCCTTACATCTTATACCCCTTGTTGATTCTTGTAGGCAGTGCATTAGGGCTCTGCTAATTGCTCATACCTTTATGTAGCAAATTCAAGGTTTCTTTCTTCCCTTGCTTTCAATACGTCTCCTGGCTGATCTCCTTTCATTCCTTTGCTCATACCATCACTTTACCCATAACTGGAGCTAGGCAAAACATTTTCAGACATATGTGTTATTTGCCAAATAATGCAGTTTTGAATCGCGTTCGCGAATCTGTGACAAATTTGTGGAATAGTTTTGGCCAAACAAATTAAACTGAAAAAGTCAAAATACTCCATTTCAACATTTTCAAAACAAACCTTCTCAATATTTTTCACTTTGCATCCAAATTTGCCTAAATTTGTTTTTTTTGTAAACAGGATTTAAAAAAACTCAACACTGCAACAAAATATTTTGTTGGACCCAAAACAGACAATTTTTTAAAAAACAAAACTTCTTTTGTTTTGGGGAAACCCACAATGATTTTTATTTGATTTCTTGGTTTGGTTAGAGAACCAAACAATCTCTCTTGCTGCAGATTAAGCCCATTACTTCTTGTCCTACCTTCAGTAGATTTGGAGAATAATTGATACCATCCTTTGGAATTTACAAAAGCATTAGAATCCATTCCTTATTTTTACCTACCATCTAGATGGCAGATTACTCTGTGGTACAGCTTGATTTTCAGTCTGCTTTTTTCTTTTAAGGGCAGACCAGTTGATTGGTAATGGGGTACATGGTAGAATCCTTTGCTTCTAATTGCTGGTATAATGAAAAATCATTGTAGCCTGAATTCTGGTTGGTGACCTATTCTCTCAGTCCTTGTGGATGCATGTCCATGTCAAGAAAACACCACTACAGTTGTTACTCATCTGCTCCCTTGGTGGCACTCTTAGCAGAATAACTAAGGACTGAATAACCTAAGGAGACGGAACTCTCCAGTAAAGGGCAGAAGACCAATGATAACGCAGAGTGAGAAGATGGCTACATAGACATTGCCTGCATTTCATTTCTCTGTGGTGCTGCTGATGTTGTTATTTTTATTTTATTTATCCGTATTGTGCTAGCTCCTGGAACTCTACATTCATTATTTTTTTTCTGTATGAGCTCTAGACTTTTGATCCTGCCTTAGTTTCTCCAAAGAGAGCACAGCTTATACCTATTGAGGAGAATGGAGTTTCTTTATGCTAACCCCTGGTCTCTTCCACTCTAAACAGGGAAAGATTTTGGAGAAGCTGGGTCTGTGCAGTCAACTTGGCTTCACCCGCTATATGCGACAGGGAAGGAAATTAGGGGAGGACCCAAAGCTCTTCATCAAGGACCTGCAGTTTGGGAAGGTGCCAGTGAGGATTTACCAGCCTAGAGCACCTTCTGCTGGCCGAAGGAGAGGGGTCATCTACTTTCATGGAGGAGGCTGGATGTTTGGAAGCATTAGTAAGATATTTAACAGAAAAAATATGCTGGATAATTAAAGATAAAAAGTCACCCCTTTTTTACAAACATCAAAGGGAAGTTGGTTTGGGCCTGAGATTTGGGAGAAGGTTTGTGGTTTGACTCTTCACCAGCAAATACACAAATACTCTGGCACATGTTGGCTGCAAGGAGAGAAGAGTTGGTGAACATTACATGGCTGTTCCAGACAGTGGGGCAGCTTGGAAAGAGGTGTGATATCATGATGAACAAAGGGGACAGTGAGAAATGAACCAGGGTAGTGCATAAAGGGTGGGGAAGAGAGGGACTTAGATGGGGGAAAGGAGAGAATTGTCATTTCCCTTAAATGCATCAGAGCTCTAACAGGGTATAGAATTGCTACTCCTTAGAGTGCTAGCAAGACACCAATGAAAACATTTGTTTTCCAGATTCCTATGAACCCATATGCCGCTACATTGCCAGAGAAAGCGAATCGGTGGTCTTGTCTGTTGAGTAAGTGAGCCTGGTTCATTTCTATTCTAGGAACTACTTACTCTTCATTGTGATAGCCACTAGCTGCACTGTACTAAGGTGCCCCCCATCTCAGAGGACTATATTTTCAAGAATCCAGGAGGCTCAGCAAGATGCTCAAATTGACTTTACGATTTTGCAGCTTTTCACCGCTTTTGTGCTGAGCTAGACAGAACAGACTCAGAATAAGATTGCTATATATGAGCACATTTTGTCATCTGCTGGGGAAAAAAAAACTGGAAAGAAGTTATCAGATCATTTTAATAAAAGCAAATATGTCTTGCGCCCAGCAATTAGCATAAAGTTGTCAGATATTGAGCCAAATCTTCAGCTTAGTCCACAAACTGCCGTTGAGGCCTTGAGGTAAAAGGAAATTTTGCCTGAATAAGAAATAAACAAGAAATATATGTATTTTCATAGCACCAATAGTAAAAAAGATTGTTTTTGTATAACAGCAGCACTTATAAGAGCTAGGTATTATGATTATAGGCATCAACCAAACCTGGGGTCACATGATGCTGATCCCAATATAAACACAGTAAGAGACAGTCCCCATTCCAAAGACCTCACAATCTACATAGATAACACAGACAAAACAAGTATAATTAATCCTCATTGTACGGATGGGAAACGGAGGGTTGAAAAAAGAGATTAAATGACTAAGCTAAGGTCCCTCAGGGAGTCTGTGGCACAGCTGGGAATCAAACGCGGCTCCCTTGAGTTTCAGTCTAATGCCTTAACCAGAAGACAATCCTCAGCTTTTGGCCCCGCTGGTCATAGTTTATCTGTGATCTGCAAATATAAGAATGATTGTCTGGAGGGTGGGTACATGTTTATGAGGTAATATCGATGTCCATGGCTGCAAAACAACAGGAGGGCTGAAAGTGGAGGATTTTGTAGCAAATAAACTTCCAACAAATCATAATGATTTTTTTCTGTTTTTATAATCCCTGACTCGTTGATATATTAGGTATCGTCTGGCACCAGAGCACACGTACCCAGCACAGTATGAGGACTGTCTCACTGCTACCACACACTTTATGAAGACTGCAGAAGACTATGGAGTGGATCCTACCTGTATTATCATTAGTGGGGACAGTGCTGGGGGCAATCTTGCTGCTGCTGTTTGCCAAACACTAGTGGGTAGACCAGACCTTCCAAAGGTGCATGCTCAGGTCTTGATCTATCCATGCCTCCAGGCAATAGACTTCAATTTGCCATCATATCAGCAAAACTGTGCAGTCCCCATCTTGTTCAGAGAACGTACAGCTTTTTATGTTCTGCAGTACCTCAAGGGGGATGCATCATTTTTGGAAGATGTCCTGGAGGGTTCCCATATGCCTGTAGATGTAAAACTGAAGTTTAGAAAATGGCTAAGTGCAGACAATATCCCTAAGGAATTTAAGGTCAGAGGGTACAAACCGAAGGTGCCCATCCAATCCTCAAATGAAGTTTATGAGGCAGTTAAAAAAATCTGTGAGCCAGCCTTTTCCCCACTTCTCACTGAAGATGCTGTTGTTCGCCAGCTCCCTGAGTCCTACATCTTGACCTGTGAGTATGACGTGCTTAGGGATGATGCCCTGTTATACAAGAAGCGATTAGAGGACGGTGGTGTGCCAGTGACCTGGTACCACATTGAGAATGGGTTCCATGGAATCATAAGCCTGTTTGATAAGGGCAGGTTGTCATTTCCAGCTGGAAAAAAGGGACTGGACAACATTGTAAACTTTCTCAGGAGCTTATAAAAACAATCTTCTCAAATATTGGGTCTTATATTTCCTCTGGTCTTCATATATGCCCCCAAAGTCAGGGAAGAGATCTGTAGGAAAAGTATCTTATATCACATGATGAGCTGCCATGACATGGTTTCCGTTGGTGATGAAGTCCACAGGCTTGTGTGAAGTCCCCTCCATTACTGGATGGAATGTTGATTACACACCTACATATTTTAAATGATTTCTTTGCATCATGCTGCAAGCTATTGTCTTTATAAATATCAGTAAATATTAAAGAAGATTTGTAATTGATTTTCTGGTTTGACCCATTTGATTCAATCAAGGCCTGACTGTTAATCCTTCCATGGAGAGATACGGTGCATGTGTGCCTATGTATGTAAGTAGAAGTACACGCCATCTACATCACAGCATTATGATGCAAAGTCGATGCACTGCAGTACTTTTGGAGAGCAGTACCAGCATCCAACTTACGTGCAGCTGCAGTGGTGAAACCCTTGGTCTTCTGTCTTCTGCAAATTTAAGAGTTCATTATGGATCATGGAATATTTTTCATCTCAGTGCAGAATATTACTTATATTGCATTAAACAAAGATTAGCCAAACATTTTATGATTACCTCTTTTTGTTTTGCCCAGTGTGCCACACTTGTAAATAGAATGAAACATGAAAAAAGATCATTGTTGTCCATCTAATGTGCCCACCAAAGTCGTGATGTCATGAAGTAAGCATCTTTGCTACATCCAGGGCCGGCTCCAGGGGTTTTCCCACCCCAAGCAGCCAAAAAAAAAAAAAAAAAAAAAGCCGCGATCGCGATCTGCGGCAATTCAGCGGGAGGTCCTTCGTTCCGAGCGGGAGTGAGGGACCCTCCGCCGAATTGCCACCGAATACCTGAAAGTGCCGCCCCTCTCCAGAGTTGCCACCCCAAGCACCTGCTTGATAAACTGGTGCCCGGAGCTGGCCTTGGCTACATCCCTCTACAGAAATATCAGAAATATTTCTGCGCTTCTATTTAACAATGCTCCACCACTTTTTAGTAAGATCCAGTGTTGTATCAATTTAATCTTATGTTCTATTAGGGAACTAAAATCTTCCCTTACAGTGAAACATACTTGATGATTTGCCTGCACTGTTTTCTCTTTCACCTCTACGAGTAAAAGATGTTCCCCTTATGGAAAAGTTCTATAGACTCTCTTAGGAAATCACAACCTTTTTGGGAACCATCCTATAAAATGTAGTTAATTATATCCCTGCTATTGAATTCTATAAGATGGTTAAAAAAAACTCTGTAGAAAGGATAACATGTTTGATTTTTATTTTTTTTTTAGGTTTAGGTTTAGAGTAATTTCTACAAAACCTGCTTAATTTCTGTAATAATCCTATTGGCTGTATCCCTACTAAATTCTAGAAGCATTCCTTAAAGCTAGTCCCATTGCCCTGTCCAAATTTCAACTCCAGTAGTTATATCCTTCCTTCTCCATCTTTGTAATGTACAGAACTGTTGGACTACTTTGTTTTTAAATTACCATATGTGGAGTGTAAAGATCCAATCCTGTTCCCATTGAAATCAGAAACAAAACTCCATTTATCTTCAATGCAGCAGGAGCCTCTCTCTCTTAGCAGTAGGATCCGCTGTTGCTTAGAGAGTGTTTGCATCCATTGACGATCACCATGGAGACAGCAAACAATGGAGATTCCGAGGCAGAGGAGTTCCACACATTAACTAGCTCGCCCTGCACACAAGTAGAGGGAAGCATAGATCTCGTTCTGCCTGATCTCTGCTGCATGAACGCAGAACCACCATTCACATCCCAGAAGGGGAACGGCAGAGGAGGCATTGATTCTACGGGAGTGGACGGGAAAGGGTGCTGCTGAGACTAAGAATGCTTACATCTCAGAGGGATGTGCAGGAATGGTACCTTCCCAGCTGGAAAATAAAACCAGAGTACTCCACGAAAGTGCTCATTGGAAACTGGTTGGAAGAGAGAAAAAGGGTAAGAAGGGTTAAAGGAAAAGGGAGAATGGGAACAGAGAGGGTCAGACCTGATGCTCTGGAGATGATCAGACACCAACCTTTAGGAGAGTTTGGATCCAGGCCTGTCTCAAAAGAGGAACAAAGGCAGAACCTTGGGTGCCTTGACCACAAAGTTCACTGGCCTGCTTCCATTTCTAGTCAGGAGGGAGTACTCCTCCCACTGAGCCACTACTAAAGCAATGCCCAAGCATGATGGATGCACAGGGATGTGGTGTAGATGGAGAGGTTCTTACAGACAATACATAAAGTGGTGGTCCTGACACCTCTGGGCCATTAAAGATCCCATGGCACTTCTCCCAAGACCAGGTATGTTCACTCCAGTTTTCTGGTTCACTTCCAGTTATGTAATTAAGTTCTGTGTACCTCCGATTCCCCATCCATTCATGCTTTCAGGTGGATAGGAGATTCTTCGTCCTGCACTGTTATTGGATTCTGCATAAAGGCATCCCAGTCAGGTGCAGCTGTATTTCAGTGGTGGATGCAGACAGCCCCATACTAGCACATACACTTTGTAACCAGCTACTAAAATCTGTCAAGTGCCATGCTGTCATTGGGTAAAAGATGCCTTTTAATGTCCATTTCATTATTTTTATTATTCATTTTTATTGTATTCTGCTTTAGCATAGATAGCCCTGTTTCTCACAATGTGGCAGCCAACCCCTGCAATCTCTTTTCTCTGATAAGGAAAACAGCTTATTTCATAATGACACGTCAGACACGTTCTTCCTGGGGATGAAGCAATACCTTATTTTAAATACATAAAGAAAACAAACACATTCAAGATTTACTAGATGCCTAAGACCCTTTTAAAAAAAACTTTAGATCCTTTTACTATAGGATACTAGAATTGTTTATGTTCTTCACAGTCAGCCTCTCTCTTTCCAAACAGATGGTCTGTAGAAATTATCTTATATTTAAGTGGCACTTTTTATATCAATTTATGTCAAATTAATTTACAAATGGAACAAATTGTATATAGAGATCTAGCCTACATTGTAAGCCCGGGACTGTCTTAACTCTATGCTTGTAGAGGACATAGCAAAATGGAATCCTAATCTTGGCTGGGGTCCCCATGCACCACTGTAATACATAAAAAGAATATATACCCACCACTAAACTGCAACCACCTCAGAGTAGGAACATGCAACTGTTTAATAGTACACAAGAACACTGTTCAAGACCTGATTACCCTTCTCCCTCAACAAACTGCTCCAAGTAGCACCCTGATCTCCTTATAAAAAGTGCCATGGGGACTGGAATGACCACAGTTGTTCTGGATGTTGGTTTTACAAGCCAGGCAAAGAACAGCAAATCCAATGGCACAGCAACCCAATACACCACATTGGTTCAGTATTGATTCAGAGAGAACTGCCTCCTTTTAAAATCACTCAAACTCCTTCTGGCAGCTGCCTACTATTTCCTGGAATTGCAGCCAAACTCTTATTCAGCCTGACACCATTTATCTTATGAGATCTGATGGGATCGCAATGGGAAGAGATATTTGAAGGGGGTAGACATTATACAGGGAGAGGAATTATTTAGTGTGTTGCCTGGCAGTATAAAATAAGAGGAAATGAAAAAGGGAAAACATAGGATGCAGATCAGGAAACACTTCCTGACAGTGAGATGTATTAGACCATGAAATAATCTCCCAGGAAGTGGAAGAGGTCCCACCACTTGAGATTTTTAAAATTAGACTGGACAAAATCCCAGAAGATATAGCGTAGGGAACAATCCAGCATTGGGTGGTAGGTGGACGAAGGGTCAAAATGAAAGCAGATCCTTTCCTTCCAGTAGCTACGCCTACACTAGGTGAATAAGTGTGGCAACGAGCCACTGGTGAACTTGTAATGTCTACACATAAGAACCATCCCAGGCTTTTTACAATGGCTGGTTTTACTGGTTGATTGTAACATCTGAGCCAAGGTCTTCAGAGTAGGCCTTTGCAAGCAAAAAGTGTCTCCCAAGTGCGGGGTAGGAAGTCATTAGCATCGGGGCTTTGGGATCATTTGTAATGAGATGCCGTGGGCAAATCTGCCAGATCTGTTCATTTTAATTCAGTTGTTCCTTTGATCTTTAGAAGGCTGAAGGGGGACATTGTCAAGAGCACCCGTGAGTCACTCAGCTCAGCTGGAGTTTGACACTTTAGTAAAGTGGCCAGTAAGGGATTAACTGGATTACCAGAGTACTACCGGTTGGAGCTATGTTCTAGCCTTCCCTTCCTGTTTCGTAAGCGTGTGTTTTCCCCTACTCTGTTTGTAGATAGTTGAATGAAGCAGAATGGTTTTTGCCTGTAGTACTGTAAGCAGAGTGTGTTTGCTTACAGTGAGTGGTCCCTGTACAGAAGACACCTAATTGAATGTTGGGCCTTTGAAAATCTCTCCCAACGAGCAGTGGTTTCAGTGTGAATAATCGCTATATAGCGAGTGTCTCCTTTTGGATCTCTTTTAGTTTACAGAAGACATTGGGAAACCCAGCAACAGCAGCTATGGGACTGACTTTATTCGCTTCCCTGGCCACAGAACAGATCAAACAGTGAGGAGAACCATTATGAAGAAACTTGATGTAAGTAAAAAAAGGGGGTCTCAGGGCTTGACTATACAGAGATTTAGTACCCGGCAAGCTGGACTGTCAATCTACTGGGAGCTGAATGGTCACATGGACTTTGCTACCATGTGCTAAAAGTTCCGTAGTGTGCTTTGATCTACTGCTGTTTGAAACCACAGGCTAGAGGGCTGTAGATTTACACCCTGGCTTGCCGTGCACTAAGTGGCCATATAGACAAGACCTCAGATTTAAGATTGTAGATGTCAGCCTTCAAAACAGGCACATGTTAAATTTAAGATTAAAATCCTGCGCAAATATGTGCGTGTGTGTGTATCTGGGGAAGGTACAGAGTGATACAGAGCCATCCCGCATGCTGCTTTGGGGCAGGACGGCTTATGGAAGAGGGAGAATACAAATCCCTCAAGGCTTCTTGTAGCTCCCCCCAAGTTCCTGTTGCTAACCCCAACATGTGTGCAGGAAGAATAGGACATGTTTCCTAAGGGAAGATATCCCCCAGCAGAGTGCCTGGAGTGGATCCTGCACTGCTGCAACACAGATGTGCACATGGAAGAGGCTCCTTGTGCCCTTTTCTCACCAATGCACCCCCATGTAACAGGAAAGGATTTTGCACTAAATGGGGCCCAGATCCTCCAGAATGTTAGAGTTGTCCCAAATACCACCCCTACAATGTCTCTTCCTGCAAAATGCCCTCATCCCCAGATGTCTTGATTATTTCCTCCAGATACCTGTATTGTATGTGTGTTTTAATGCCTCAGAATACTTTAGTAACACATGAGGATCAGTTTTTCAATTGCATACCTCATGCTCCTGCACATGCCTGAATCGATGTGTGTGCAAAGCTGCTACATATGTAGCTGTTTTGCAAGTGTAAAAGCAGGGGTTTGTTGGGGATTTGGTTCTGACCCATATTTGCCGGATCACCTGGGGCGCAATCTGACCTAATAGGCTCCAGCACCTTTTAAATGCTCTGCCCGTACAAGCAATATGGTTTCGTGCACCTCTCTTTACAGGGTCTGCCAAAGCAGCATCTGTTTATGCATCATGAAGAACTGAACAACCGAAATTTAGTAACTCAGTACGATGATCATTACAACAGACATGGCTATAATCCTGTGTTGCCTCCGCTCCGCAGATGGAATGGACAAAAGCTAGCCTGGCTCCCGGAGAAATCAGATTTCCCCGTTTTTGGTACTTTTGAGGGTTATCCTGGCAGTCGCTCACAGACAGAGAGACAGTCTGGTCTAGAGGTCAGCATTCAAGCCTTAGGAGCCAGAGACCTCACTAAATTCTAACCTTTTGTCTCCAAATGGCTTACTGTATCCCTTAGGCCAATCGCTTACCCACTCTGCACCTTAGCTTTTCCATCTGTAAAATATAAATAATAATGGTTAATGCTTCTCCACCACAGAGGAGAGTAACGAAGTTTAGTTAATGGACCAAACTTTCCTCCCATGTGCAACAGCCAATGATAATAATGCTGATATAACTGCTAGAAGAATTTGGCCTATTGGTTGCAAAATTATTTGAAGATTAGAAGTGCCTCAGACTGAGTGCTAAGTGTTATGAACAGACAGGGTAGACTCTCTGTTAATTTCCTATTGCATAAGCACAAAGTTATTAATGTCCTGTCTAGTGGTTTGAGCTGGGAACTTCTGAATTTGGGGGTTGAAGTACCCCAAGCTTCATTCTGACTTTAAGTGCTTATGGTTGAAGGGGCACCTGCTTAATACACTTGTGGTTTCAGGGCAAAATTTACAAACGTCCCTAAGTGGCTTAGGAACTTAAATCCCATTTTGATGTAGGAATGGGAATTAAGTGGCTAAATACCTTTGAGGATCTGGGCCTTAGAAGTGTAAGTCTAGTTAAGTGTCTAAAGTCACTTTGGCTCCTAAGTCATTTAGGTACTTTAGAAAACTGTACCCATATTCTAGTAAGTTGTTTCAGTTACCCAGGGAAAATTGTGAACTAAAATGTTAAATGTAATTCCACTAACTTTTCTATGCACCAGAGGGTGTGCCTATATACCACTGCTCTCTACTAGATGGACTCGAAACTGTTCGCCTGTGTGTCATAGCTCCTCTACTGTCAACAGCTCACAGTGCTTCTCCTTCCATTCGAGGAGTAAAGGTCTCTGGTTTTGGAGGAAGAGGGTCTAAATTATGTCCTCACTATTGTCACGAAGTTCTGAATTAACCCCATGTGCCCTGTGTTATGGAAACCCTAGCTGCCATGAATTGTTTCTATTACTATGACATTTCATCATTGTTTGTTCCAGAACCACCCACCAACTATGGCCTTTTTGAGCAACTAATGAAAAAATGGACCCACCAAGAGGCTGGAGTGATGAACAGTGTCTACACTGTTTCTTATGAGAGGCCACCTGTTTCTGCTTTTGCCATTCGCCGACGTCCGGTCACAAATTGCCACCGCTCCCCCCATGATGGGCAGCATCTTCCCCACAACCTCAGTTCCAGTCTGGAACGTGATGGCACACCAAAATGCCTTCAAGTTTCCGAGCAACTGGTCAGAGACATGGCAGCCATTGGCGCCACGCTGTAGAGTGCTCATTGTGATATTCTAACTGCTATTCAAATACAGCATGTTGCCCAAACACTAAGACTATTCTGGTCCATGTGCTATTGGCAGAAATAGGAATTAGGCTATATAGATGGAGTGGTGTTTACTGGTTGGAGCAGAGCACTGGCGTGTAGGGTGACTGGGTTACATTCCCAGCTCTGCCTTTGACCAGTGGCAACTTCTCAGGGTGGACTTTGTTTCCCTTACTTGAATCAGAAATCTGCATGATCTTTCTGTGCTGTTGTGAATGGCTCTGAGTTGACCTTCGTGCATCAGCTTTGCCTACTCACTGACAGAAGTCACCACCACCCACTGCCTCTACTGAGCGAGTGACCTTATTCAGTTTAGGGGTGGGCCTTCTGTGCCGCTCCCTTGTGGAAAGAAGCAGTAGGATATATATTCCATATACAGGGAGCATACCCTAGATATTTATACGCATTACACATGAGGACTGTCATATATGACAGTGGACACATATTAGAGTGAATACAGGATTTCTCATGAGTGCAATGGGTAAAACATATGCTACACCTCTACCCTGATATAGCGCAACCCGATATAACACAAATTCTGATATAGCACGGTAAAGCAGGGCTCCGGGGGGATGGGGCTGCACACTCCGGCGGATCAAAGCAAGTTCAATATAACGCGGTAAGATTTTTTGGCTCCTGAGGACAGTGTTATATATCTGCCTGTTTTGCATATGTTTTGCCTGTTTTGCATATTTTTGTTTTACCTGAGCACTTATAAAATGGTGTGAAGATCTTTGCCTACTTCATGGCTGTCCGTGTGGGGGTGGATGAATAATGGTTATGAAGTGCTTTGAGATCATCAGCATGGAAGGTACTATTATGTAAGTGCCAAAAGATTGAAATAAAGGAATCAACACAGCCCTGTTCAGGCTAGGAAGAAGTTGGTGTATTTGATTGTGATTGAATTAGTTTGCAAATTTGTAATGAGTTTGACTCATGCTTACCAGAAATTCTAAGTGCTTAGCAGCGGAGTTAAATGATTTGGGTGAATAACATTTAGTCTTTCAGGATAAATGGGATTTGACTAACTCTTAGTTAGACCTGTGTTGATTACATTTTGTACTGTCCTTTACACTGTGAATTCAACCTGATCCCTTAAAGCCAGACTGTCCCATCCTAACTCCCAGCTATGGAACTACCTGTGTAAGTGCTTGCCAATGTGAGTAAGGCTGGAACAATCAAACCCGAATATGAAGTCATGCCAATCAGCCCATTGCTGAGTAAGGTGTTATTTTGAATAAAGGTTGCAGCATCTGTCCCTCAATTTTCACTTGCATTTTGCACTCAGGTACAATAATAACTTCTAAAGGGAGAAACTTGTCACAGAAAAACTGTATCTGTTTAGATGAGCCTTCAAACTGGGTAGAATACACAAACTAACTTTGTTTTCCTAAACTGATTTACCAAGTTCATATAATTGTGTGCATGTGGGGTTTTTTGTTTGTCTGTTTTATTTCAAAACAAATTAAATCACTTTTTAAAAGCAGAAATAAATCAATGCTCCAGTTCAGTTTTCATGGGCAACCCTACCAAAACAAACTCAACAATAAGGAGAAAACCAGAGAGGGATGGGGACGCCACTTTAAAAGGTGTTGATTTAAACAGGTTTTTGTCATTGGATATATGGCAATTTCAATATCAACAACTTTGTTGTCACGGCAAGTTATACAGGTGTCGTTATAAAGTTATGCATCTCTATTTAGGACAGGTTTCACAACGGTAATAGTTTTATATAGCGTGTCCATTTCTCACTATTGCTCATTTCAGATTATGGGACAGCCTGTTACAGATTGTGATATAAATATTAAATTAATAAACAAACAAAGAAATAATACATTTTCATTTTACTGACCTAATTTTTTAAAGCGGGTCTCTCTGTGTGCATGCATGTTTTTCTGCATTTAATTTTTACCTTTCCTTAGAGATAGGACCATACAGAAAAAGCCTACTCCAGATTTTGAAACCTCAAAGTTCAGCAATATCAGATAAGCCCCTTATAGAAAAGGAAGGATCAGGGTCCAGGTTTGGAATCCAACTCCTTCTCCCTTTGTTTGGGGGTGATCAAATTTGGGGTTTGGGAGTTTACATTTCTGGAGTGGGGAGGGTGACATGGTTAAATAATAGTTATTGGTTTTGAAAGGGCACAAGGACATGAGTGAAAAGGCCCCAACCGCTCCTATTACCATTTCTTCCCTGAGCACAAGTGGTGCACAGAAAGGGAGGGTTCCAGCAAGATACTACAAGAGATGAGCCCAAGCCACCACATCTGAAGTCCCCTGAAGTTCAGAGGAGTTCAGATCCTGGGTCTGGCACAGACCCATTACCTAAGTTCCCACCGAAGGAGCACATTTAGTGTATAAACACTGTGCCACAGCCTCCAGACCAGTTATCGGTGTGGCTGGAATAGAAACGCACTGTGCAGTATGGGTGTGACCCTGGAAGGATGTGTCTCTCTCCCCTGGCTTGCTTTTTCTTTTTCTCAAAATTCTATTGCTTTCACTTCAAGAAACTGGCCAGAAACCTGTTTTTTCTCAACCCCCCCAACCTGCAAATATGTATAAACATGTGAGACAGCTGGATACAAGGTGAACCAAGGTTGCTCTCAATCCAATATTCGAGCGAACCTTCAAGTGCCCTTGGCTTTAGCTTACTAAATGTCTCATGACATTTGCAGAGTAAGTCATGCTGCCTGGCCTTAAGTTACCAAACACTGTAAACCTAGAAGGCATAACAGGAAGTGGCCTTTATCCTGCAGCATATGGCACCTTGCTACTGTTTTCAGTTGCCGTCTGTGAATGAGCTGCAGACAGACTAATGATACAATCCAAACTCTGTCATTCCACAGATGTGCATTTAAATCACACTTGCCCCTGAGAACTGAACTTAGCCCATACCGAGGTTCAGTTCAGGCACAAGTGACTATCTAGCCGAGACCTACCAATGCTTTAGCAGAGTAAAATGCTAGAATAAGCTTTGAAATAATGCCAAATACCTGTCCTGAACCTGCAAGTTAGGGTTGCCAATCAATTATTTACCCCTTCTTCCATGCTAGAGTATCCTTTCTCTGGAGGATCTCATTTATCACAGTGGGTTTTTTGCCATTACTATCACACATTGTAAAAGTCAGATCGCCCACTGGGGAGGTTTATGGTGCACTAACATACTTTAAATACAGTAGCAGTAACTAAAAATGACTGAACGGATTTCAACCATTTTCTCTATTAAACCTGGCGTGGTAGTGTATAGTGTACTGCTTTCGCTGGGTCTTCACATAGACCTCAGTGGTGACTGGATCGTGCCTCTTGTGGTTACCACTGATAAAACCTCACTCCATGTGATGTGCATGGAGCCATCAGGCTTAGCAGGTTGTGTAAGACAAACACAGGGCAGATATAGCTGTGTGACAACGTTAAGGAGAATACCACCTGTCCACACCGCTACCTACTTTGTTTTATTTAAAATATATGTGTGTGGGCCTCATAACTTCCCTTGGAATTTCAGCATGAGGTTTGAACTGATAGCCTGACATGAGATAATTGTCTCTATCTTGCTTGACCTAGCATGAGCTGGTGAAGAGACTGGGATTCTCATTATGGGTACCAATGCCAATAATTAATAGGGTTTTGCATCTTTTCAGGCAAGGGTCTTGCAGCACTTTACACACATTCGTAATTTCGCACAAAACCGTGTCAGACAGGTTAGAATTATATTAAATTTGCAAGTTGGAACACTAAGCCACAAGTAACTTGCCCAAGTACACACAATCAGTCAGGGTGGGAACCCAGGAGTCCTGGCTACTCCTGTTGTATTTAAATAAGCCTGTGGGTTTGATAAAGGAGATATGTTGCTACAAGTCTACTTACTTAAAAACTTATTTTAATCTTTGGTATCACAATAAGGTCCGATCTTGCAGACATATATGTGCTTAACTTTAATCACATGAGTAGAATCCTAGAATCATAGGGTTAAAAGAGACCACAGGTGTCACCTAGTCTAACTCCCTTCCAAGATGCAGGAGTAGTCCCATGAAACACAGTATAACCAATTCTTGCAATTTTATTGTGAGTCTTGTGATATTTGGAATTTTTCCTTAAAGCCCCAGCTCTTGGAGTCATGTGGCCACATGAGAGGCTGAGCTTTTATTTTAAAAAATATTAAGTTTCTAATCCTCATGTTTCTGGCAAAAAGCTTGAAAATGTGACGCCCAAGGGCTCAAAAAAGTATTCATGTTCTTAAAGTTAAGCATGTGCCCAAGTCTTTGCAGATCAAGGCCTTTGGACAACAGGAGTGGTGCTGAGATCTGGACTGGGCTTCTGCAAAGGGCTGAATTTTACCCATTATAATATAGAATTTTGTTTTTTCAGGTTGCACTTGATTTCAAACTCAGATCACTTTCTGAGCCAACTGAAGGACTGATACCTTGATGTTTTAGTCCCATCAGTGTAGAGCAACAGTGCCATCTATTGGTAAAGTGCATATTGGCTAATTGATGTGAGCATGTGATGGTTTGCAGGGCCATACGCAAGCCAAGCGGGCTCAGCACAAGTCATGCATCCAGGGATCATCAGACAGCAGCATCGTTAATGAAATCCCTCTGAGCTAGAAGAGTCTTGATAAATACATGAAGCATTAAGCATCCTACTTTGCTTTTGAGTCCCAAGATTATCAAACCAGGACAATTTTAAAGAATGAGAATTAATAAATATGAGTGAGATTGCAGTGGTCACTGAAGCACATCCAGCAACAAGCTGCATCATAAAAGCCATCGAAAAACAACCTTAAAAGGAATCCAGAATAAGATAGTCCCCTTCAAAGGAATGAAACACGTCACGTCTGGGATTCCTATACCCACAACCACATTTTGACCTGTAACTCAATAATGCGTGCTATAGGTCACATGTGTAACTCCTGTTAATGATGGTATGATGGGTGTGCATCTCAACAGCAAAACTGAACCCATATATTCCAAATGCAGGTTAGACATGCATGCAAATGTATTCTTCATTAACACTGTCCTATCTATTTGCCTGGAAACTTGGACATCAATCATTTATAAATATTAAACATTTATGATGACTGAAACATTGATGATTATTATCTGCAGTATGTATAAAACCAAAGCTTACACGTGGGGAGAAATGCCCAGCTTAGGAACCATCAAAATACACAAGTAGAGCCCTATGAAACTTGCATGAAGAAATTCATTCCAAACCTGTGAGTAAAGAGGGCTGGGCTCCCTGCTGCACAGGTCTGAGCTAATGCAATGACTGAGTAAAATTAGAGTGTATAACCAGAAAACCCCAAAGAATCTTATCATGCCGGCTGACTGGACAGGACATCTTTTCAAAATAATCTGCTTACAAATGAAATATGCAAAAAAAACTTCCAGGAGGTGCTAGTTGCGGTTGGGACTACCCAGTAGCAAAGTATTTGCTTTTACAAGATAAATTCACTGCAAATTTTCATCCATTTTCTTTTCACTTTAACAGTGCAAACAGCATCCATGTGTCACTGCTGTTTAACGGTGGCTTGGTATAGACCCTCAAGATTCCAGGCCTGTGTTGAACTCATTCCATGAAAGCAGCAGAGCCAGGATTTTTCTATCCTCAGTCATGATGATTGCAGTGGGTAAGATTCCCATTGGCTTCACTGGGCTTTGAATCAGGCCTTCTGATGCTACCTAATGTCAGCAAGAGTGGCAAAATCAGGCCATGATCAAGCAGCCCGCAGCCAACCTTGAATGAACTCTTATTTCAGTCGCATTCCTCAAAGCTCAAATAATCTATGATGCAATATTCCAGAGAACACGGTACTGATACTCCAGTGACTTGTGTTTCGCTGTGATACAGAATGAGTGACCAATATCGAGACAATTCCCGGCAGTTCCAAAGTACATGAAGGAGATTCCCAGCTGAACGCAGGGCTGCTGCCAGCATCTGTCAGCACAGTACCTTTCCCTCTTTCTCCTTTGCCCCTGGGTTCAGTCCAGTTCTGTTGCAATTTTAGGCCCAGATCCTGCTAACTCTGACGTGTGTGAGTCGTTCTGGGCACACGAGCGAAGTTAAGTATGTGCATAAGAGTTTGCAAGGCCAGGGTCTTATACGACAGCCGTAATCAATGTGCTGAGGTAGGATAGGCACATATAAAAGATATCATGGACTCCTACCCCACTAATGATCATACCGTCATCTTTCATGCTATGGGGGAAACAGGGATAGCGTATGTACTTGCTTTTGGTTACATTTGGAAAACAAAATATTTAAGTCATCATGAAACACATGTCCTCACCTTACTGTGTCTAACACAACCACCTCACTCCCACCCCTCCAGAAATTATAAAGCCTTTATTCATTCAACAGAAAAAAGTTACTGATGATGTAATTTCATCATTGATTTTTCAGCAGGTAACGCAGCTAATATTTTGACAAATGACATGGGAAAAAAAGAGAGAAATAAGAAATCTCATAAACTTTTGAAAAAGGAATTGCAAGGCATTCTATGTGTAAACGGAATGGACAGTCTGGAGATAATATTAGAGATAATGGAACTGATTCTGGTTTGAATGGCATTTGCTTAGGATAGTTAAGTCCCAAGCAGACTTTGAAGAGCTACAAAAGGATCTCACAAAAGTAGTTGACTGGGCAACAAAATGGCAGATGAAATTCAGTGTTGATAAATGCAAAGTAATACACATTGGAAGACATAATCCCAACTATACGTATAAAATGATAGGATCTAAATTAGCCATTACCGCTCAAGAGATCTTGGAGTCATTATGGATAGTTCTCTGAGTCATCCACTCAGTGTGCAGCGGCAGTGAAAAAGTGAACAGAATGTTGGGCATCATTAAGAAAGGGATAGATAATAAGACAGAAAATATCATATTGCCTCTGTATAAATCCACGGTACACTCACATCTTGATTACTGCGTGCAGATGTGGTCACACCATCTCAAAAAAGGATATACATGTATTGGAATTGGAAAAGGTTCAGAAAAGGGCAACAAAAATGATTAGAGGTATGAAACGGCTTCTGTATGAGGAGAGATTAATAACACTGGGACTTTTCAGCTTGGAAAAGGGACAACTAAAGGGGGATATGATAGAGGTCTATAAAATCGTGACTGGTGTGGAGAAAGTAAATATGGAAGTATTATTTATCCCTTCTCACAACACAAGAACTAGGGTTCACCAAATGAAATTAATAGGCAACAGGTTTAAAACTAACAAAAGGAAGTATTTTTTCATATAACACACAGTCAACCTGTGGAACTCCTTGCCAGAGGATGTTGTGAAGGCCAAGACTATAACAGGGTTAAAAAAAGAACCCCATAAGTTCATGGAGGATAGGTCCATCAATGGCTATTAGCCAGGATGGGCAGGGATGGTGTCCCTAGCCTCTGTTTGCCAGAAGCTGGGAATGGGTGACAGGGGGTTGGATCACTTCATGATTACCTGTTTTTTTGTTCCCTCTGGGGCACCTGCTATTGGCCACTGTCAAAAGACAGGCTAATGGGCTAGAAGGACCTTTGGTCTTACCCAGTATGGCCATTCCTATGTTCTTACATTTTTATCTGTCTTACTAGAGCAATGAATTCAGTGGGAGATGAGGGTGACAGGATATGCAGGGTAACCTTTGTAGCTTACTTTTACAGACAGATATATGAGCATAGAAACATTCACTTATTTGCAGGGTTAATTAAAGAAAAATACACAGCACAAACTCTCACTCTTCTCACAATGAGGATTTGAACTTTGCAGGAAGAAAAAACTTTTACAACAAAAAAGTCCCCAAATTTTTTGGAAAGAAAAAAGACAAGAATAGAAAGTCTACAGATAGAGATGGGCTCAAAACAGATTCATGAAGCTAAATACCCTGAATTCTGAGGACTCTGAAAAGCAGATCCAAGTTTTGCAGCCTGAACCCATCACTATTAACTGAGGTCTTAGTATTTATCCTATCTCACAGGATGCTGTGTGAAATTATTAATGTGTGAATATCACCTTGAGGTATTTGAACAGAAATCTCTATATAATGCAAACTATTATTCATAAATAGAATAAGCAATAATAATTTTATTTGAGCTGATCAGAATTTTATGGCTTTCCAGAGGTCATGGGTCTATTACAGGAGAAGGTAGGTGAGAGTCTGTGTCCTGCAGAGTGTAGGAAGTCAGAATAAATGATCATTATGGCCCCTTCTGACTTTAAAGTCTCTGAATCTATTGTCAGTGAAATTCCATATAGTCAAAATAAACGGTTTCAAAGCCGGACTGAATCACTGAGATGTGTCAGGTTCAACCAAGCTTTTGTCAAGAGG
Organism: Chelonoidis abingdonii; assembly: GCF_003597395.2. NCBI lineage: Eukaryota > Metazoa > Chordata > Testudines > Testudinidae > Chelonoidis > Chelonoidis abingdonii. The sequence goes on from NC_133791.1 coordinate 13,169,333, forward strand.
TTTTTTAGGTTCAGGGCCCTCTGGTCACTTCTGTCCAGAGAGAGAGAGAGAGAAATCAGAACCAGAACTCTGATCTTCCCAAGCAGAAAATGAACATTTCACACAATTACCTTCTGCGAAAACATTGAAAAGGTTTTGGCTTTGTTCCACTGTGGAATGAAAATATGCACATTGGTACAGCCTGTACTTTCTCAGGCCCCGACCTCCTCAGGCTAAGCTTTGTCTACTCTCTTTTGAGTCAGATATGGCACAATCCTTACAGCTGCTGTAACTTGGCTCCAAACTCACCTTGGGTATCAGTTTTGCCTGCTTGATTCAAATGTGAGCCTGCTTGCAGATTGCAACCAGCCTCCACTGGCCTGCAGAGAAAGCATCTAAAATAAAGTACAAATATCTTCTGTTTATGTCATTATCAACAAACATCACCCATAGGAGTGTAAATGGGTGGTCTGAGCTGGTAAATATCCATGGCAGCTTTGCCACGCTGTATCTGAGGACAAGGGGGAGAGGGAGGAATTTATCAAACGAAAACGTGGGCGATGATTTCTATTTTATTTTTATTTTTGAGGACAGTCCCATGCACTGAGTGGTCTCTCACGGGGACTATCGAAGAAAAACCTGGGAGAGTGAACTTATTAAGACATGGAAGCTCTCAGCTAGAGGGGAAGTGCAAAAGGTCAGGGCTGAACCAAGTATGATTCTTCTGATTATTGTGGGGCTTGAAAAATGCCTCCTGCTATTTGGTTCACAAAGGCTGAAAGGGAACTAATTATTTCAGGATGGTTTGAATGTTAGATTTAAAGTCTGTTAGGAAAAATGCCTCCTCCTCCCCCTTCTCTGGCTACAGAGGCCTCATTGCTACCCCACTTACCTGCCGCCTCACCCCTGCAACAAACCACAGCTGCATCCCCACATCCCAAAGATATGGTGGAAAGGAGCTCGTTTCAGGCAGATGTTGGAAAAACAGACAATAGCTTTATTCAGAAAAGATCAAGGCACTGCAGATATGCAATCATGGGACTGTATATTTAATTGGGAGCATAATAATAAAGATGCATAGGGCCAGATTGAGCTAGTAAGGCACAGTCCTGAGTGGGAAGGAGAAGGCATGAGGCTTCCCTGAGTTCCTGGGGAGCACAGCCTCTGGGCCATCTTAGCTGAGAGCAGCATGTAGTGCTAATGCAGGGTGGGGACATTCCTCCTGCTCCTTTAGGAGACGCTGAGGCTGTCAACAGACATAACAGATGCAACTGGTATACAGGAGGGGAGGGCTCTTTGCATTCTGTGCACAAGAACTGGCTGCAATTTGGGTTATAACGGTCCCTCTCCCTCATTTATTTTATAACAGCATCAGTAGGCGTGTTTCCCTGGTACGTCCGTCTCCCTTTGGAATGCCATTCCTCCTTACAGAAGGACAATGGAGCTTTGCACAGTGAAATCTGGCCCACACTTGAATCTCGGTGACACCAGAGAGACATGCAGCTAGTTAGGATTGATACACGCCTCTCAAAGCTAGCCCATTTCTTGCCTTGAAGGAGACCGGTGTCAGCCCAGATGAGCTGTGCAAACAAGAAGCTGGATTCTTTGGAGGGTGGGGGCTGACCGAGGAACCCTGATGCAGGCTGGCTGGCTCAGCACTAGCAGGGATTGTGCATGCCAGCTGGGAGGTTAAGGTGGTTAAGGAGGAAAAGGAGAGGATTTCAGGGAGAAGTCCAAAGAGAAACAAGCAATTGACATGAGGTTGTTAGTATGGCCAGGAAGTCTCCTTTTGGAAGCTATAAATATTCCTTGTAAGTCTCTGAAAAGAGCATCCAAAGGCGTATTTGCATAATAATAAAGATGCACAGTGTCTCTAGTCTGAGCATTACCATCATCTTATTAGGGGACACAGCCAGATTCTGCCCTCAAAAAGTGCACATGGAACTCCCACTGATTTGTGTCTGAGCAATACTGCCCAGCACACACACCCAGTGAGCCCGATGGAGCTCCCACCAGGGCAATCGCAAAGCTGTCTTTGATTTCAGTATGCCTGAAAAATAAGGCCACTTATTTAGATGGATTTAGATACCTAAATATAAGCACCCTGTGTTTGACAATGTTGCCCTAAATATTTAAATAAATATAACGTTCTCCTTCTTACTGAAAAACTTCAATCATTAACATGGAAAGAGTATTTTTAAAACTATTTTTTTCTGTTCCCTTTGATGCTTTTGTATTTCAAGAGGGGTGGACAGTCCAACCAGCCTGATCAATTTCACTGGGTTTCTAGTCACGTTGACTGGTGGTACAGTACAATCCATGCGTGGGGAGGTGGCAGGTCTGAGGCAGTGCTGTAGTGAGCTGAGATTCCACCACTGCAGTGACTCATTTTGTCTTTCCCCCTCTCACTTTTTGTTTGTTTGTTTGTTTAAATAAGAGTTAGTTTTTGGACCTCGTACTGAATATTATCTCTTAACCATATCTCTTCACATCAGCAGTGACTAAGCTCCCTTAAAGGCTTTAGTAAATATAACACACACCCTAAACTCATTGTTCAACCTTTACTGAAATAGGTGACCACTCACACAAATAGCCTCCTTTAAATCAATGGGACTACTTGAGTGAATAACTGCTTACCAATTTAAGAGTTGTACAGTCTAACCCAGAATGTAGGGTATGCAGCAGTGCAAACACTCATTTTTTTTAACCTATACTGTAAATTTGCTCTGCAAAGAAGCTTGCCAGTTTGCACAAGTAGCCACCATTTTGTGAGACAGAGTTGTTGCTGGATGTTACAAAGGAGACACACACTGTGCTCTCGCGCTCTCTCTCTCTCTTTCTCTCTCATTGAGGCTTTACTTTTGTTCTTTCTTGTTTTCCCTCAATCTGCTACAAGAGCCACACAGGCTGAAAAGGATAAGTGCATGGAAAACATATAACAAAGGAACAACTTGGGTGTTATTGAGGATTTTCTGTAGAATAGTCCTTTTATATATATATAAAAGGCTAGACCCTCCCAAGACCAGATGGGAGATTCCACAGAAGGTTGTGGAGAATAGCAGGGCTAAGATTCTGTGGGACTTCCAGATCCAGACGGAACATCGTGGTAATAGACAAGGACCAGAAGAAGCGTGGTGGATAGATTATAGCCGTGCCAAGCGACAGCAAACATCAAGGAAGAAGGAATATGAGAAGCTGGAGAAGTACCAGCGGGCCTGAAAGAGGAAGCTAGAGAGCGCTGCTGGGAAAGTGAAGCCAAATGGCCCAGTGGTGGTAGGACACTCGGGGCTGTGACTCCTAACGGGGTGAGTGGCTCAACAGGATCAGGAACAACAGCCACGAGCTCTCTTGCTAAGATACTGCGCAGAACCCTCAAACTCCCAGGCCTCTGGTAGAGGACCCGAGGTTGAGGAAGACACATACCACCCATAGGGGTGAGAGGGGAATTTTTATATATATATATATATATAACACACTGGGCAACTGTGATCACGTCCAGTCTAGTCCACATGTACCATTAGAGCCCATTACTTACACTAGATAGGCGAGTTATTCCTTCAGCTCATGCAGTAGAGGCCTGTGATTTTGGTGCTGAAGATCCTAGGTTCTATTCTCCGATGACCCAGGATATGGGGAGTTGTTGATAGATATAAGTAACATACTGGCTGGTTGAAGCCAATATTATTTGCTGTGAAGAAAATTCTCTAGGTGTATTCATCATACAGGGGAACTGCTCTTTATTGTTCATTTATTTTTACCATTTCTATTGGAGTTGCCCCTAACGTCCCCACCCTCATTGTGCGAGGCAGTGTGCAAACACCACAAAAGGCAAGTCCCTGGGCCGAAAGCTCCCAACCTGGGGTGGCCTATATACACTGACAGTGTTTGAAAAATATGTTTGGACAAGCCAGCCCAGTGTCTCAAATAAGAAGCGGGGACTGGTTGCATAAACATGTACGCTTCTGCCTCAGAGCTGTTCTTGGGTAAATATGTAATTTAGCTTGGTGCCTCAGACGATATTTTGGGTTTAATTTAAGGGGCTGTATATTTGGTTGAGTGGGTCTGGATGCCTGTCAGGTAAATATTCCAAACTGTGCATCTTTGACAGCCGATTTAGTAAAAGTTTGATTTAAATATAACATGGACCAGACTGTAGCTTTTAACTCATTGGCCACATTTGGGCTGGGGGATGCGTAAGGGGTCCTCAAGAAGGATACTGTTGGCGTTCTCCTGGGGCTCAGAGAAGTGCACCCTGGCCTGGCGGCCGACATCCGTTCGCTCATTGCAGCATATGCCCCTCCAACGCTCATGCAGTTCTACTAGCTGGCATGGAGGGTCATGGCCCCACCCTCCCCAAAGCACCTGCTTTAGGAAGACCACCATTGCTGCTTAATCAGTGCAGCGCCTGGACTCCCTTGTCAGACTGCATCAGCCCCAAGTGAAGGGGCTGATGCAGCACTGGTTATCCCTGATTGCTATTGGCCTGTTCCAGACTCCCTCTGCTAGCTGAGATAGGGGAACGTCTGCTCGTTTAGCTTAGTAGTTGGAGACTTGTGGGATTTTTTTGCATCCTGGTCTCCACTCCACCTGTAGGTGGCTAGCTGATGATAGACTGTCACGGATTGCCCTAGGTTCAGGCTGTGATCAGATGTCCATCAGCAACTGCATCTTTTAAAGGTTATCATTTGAAGCACATGTTCTGGGTATTTATGTACCACAGGGCCGCAGTTCTCAAACTTTAGTACCCCCAAGAACCTCTAAGCCCCTTGCTCAGCTCCAGGTCCTGCCTCACTCCATCCCTTCCCCCAAGGTCCCACCTCTTGCCGCCACCGCTCCATCCCTGCTCCTCCTCTCTCTGCTCCCTCCCCTGAGCGCACCTCCTCCCTCTCCTCCTCCTCCCTCCTAGCGCCTTCTGCAGGTGCCCGAACAGCTGTTCCCCGGCATGCCGGAGACACTGGGAAGGAGTGGGAGGGGAGGAGTTGATCAGTTGGGCCAACGGCCCCGAACATGATTCCGCCCCCTCCCCTAAGCATGCGCCATCCCCGCTCTTCCTCCCCCCTCCCAGCGCCTCCTGCATGCCGCTGAACAGCTGTTCCCTGGTGTGCAGGAGGCACTGGGAGGGAGGGAGAGGAGTTAAGGGAGGAAGGGGAGAAGTTGATCAGTGGGGCCCACGGACCCCCCTCACAGACCTCTAGGGGTCCGTGGTCCCCGGTTTGAGAAACACCGCCCTTGGTGATAGCTCTGTGCTGTGGTGCAGTATGAGTGATTTAAAAGCCTTTCTGAAACCCCCATGTTCTGTTTCGCCAGAAGGCTCCAAGTGCAGAGAACTCATTTCTGAAATGAGCTTTGTGCTGGCGAAAGCCTCAGGGGGGATGCAGGGATATAGATATTACCCTCCCTAGAGATGTCTTGGGAAAGGTGAAGAGATGATTGACATAGGCTGTTGGTCTCACAGACAGCCTGGAGAATGAGGAGAAAGATTAAACTGCAGAGCATTTCTGAGAGACCCAAAACTTACTAGGATCAATTTTTGCCTTCGCTTTTGTGGGTGAAACTCCCAATTTGAAGCCTGTGAGAGTTTCAACCCTGTAAGTTAGGGCAGTAATAGGCCTTCCTCCTTTGTCTGCTCAGCTGCAGCATTTGGACAGCAGAGAAAGAACCTTGTTTGGCCAGTCTGGAAAACTTTGGAATCTAACAGAGCTGACAAGTCGGCTTACCCAGCCTCATGCAGGGTTAACCAGCCTCATGCAGCTACCAGGTCTCTCACAGAACACAGTGTGCAGTCCTGGACCCAGTGACATCAGCGGGAATTTTGCCACTGCCATTGACTTCTGTGGGGCCAGGATTTCATGCAGAGTATTGGGAAAAGAGAAATGCTGACCCTGGAAATGGAGCCGATGTTTCTCTCAATATAAGCAATGGTCCATTTCTCTAAACTGCAGTGATACTTGGTGATCTTTGCAATGACTGGATCTATGTCAACATCAGTGAAGAGAAAGCTCTTAAACAGCGAAAGAACAGTTTCCCCTTTTCTCACAGACCCTACATTTATTTCAGCGTCCAACCTCAGGCCAAAGATTGGAGGATTATGAATGAGTCACTACCAGTGATGATTTATACACGGAGATGCACTGCACTCAGTATCTGTTGCTGCTGCCTCTGCAAAAAGCACAATGTGTCCTCACAGGGACAGCAGCAGAATTCATGGAAAAGCCCCAGCCTCAGGAGGACAAGGGACATTGAAGGGATCTAGCTTTCATAAATAGTGTTGGCGACAGAGACTTCTCTTACAGAATCAGAGGAGAAAACCAAACTCCATGTTGGCAGCTAGCAGCATTCTCTCAGGATCTTCTAATGGGAATATAGGGCCTAGGATCTGGAACTTCCAAAGATAGATCTTGAGGCATGAATGGATGTAAGGAGGCCACAAAAGAGGGGCATTTTTCCTAATGCATAAGTGGAACCGTGAGTAACTCTAAGCATGGGTGGGCAATGCCATGGAGTAGGCAGGGATTTAGGTCCAGCTCCTCAAAGGTAATTATCTGCCTACCTCCCATTGATTTCAAAGCACATTAGAGTCGATGGGAGTCTTTCCACTGCTTTCAGTGGGCTTTGGTAAAAGAGGTGCAACATCACATATACCATGCTGTGCATTTTTTTAATTTCCTCTGGGGGCGACACCTCATTATGTTCTTTGTTACAGTTTGTATTATCAGGCTCAGACTACCTAATAGCACCCACTCTGGGGAACGCTGTTTAGCGGTTAGACCAGCAGCTTGTAAGACAGAATTCCTGGGTTGGATTCCTAGCTCTACTGCCATGGTGGGTTGGGTTCAGGGATTTTGGTTTAGGGCCCAGTTCCACCCACACAATAGTGACCGAAGGAGGGAAACACTGCTTTTACTTGAAGGGAGACATGGGCTCAGAAATACAGAATAGCAGTTCTGCTTATCAGCCGTTTTCAGAGTTGATGAGTGTCAATGTGAGAAGGCCACAAACAATCCACCCCAGCACAGGCCCCCTAGGAATTGCTGCTAACAGAGATTGCCGAACCTCAAAACTACCCCCAGCTCATGGATTTAAACCCCATGTGAAGCCCAATCTTTTAAATGTATGTCTTACTTCAGGACTGTCTTTTTGTAAGGCTGGTGCACGGAAAGTACCCTGTCATAGCCTAGCAACAGGAGTGTTTGAGGTGGGAGTTGTTGTGACAACTGGGCCTACAATTTTACCTTAATGTGAGCTTAACTTCAAGAAGTGAGTGTAAGTTCATAGGATGTCACAGTAACCTAGAACAACAACTGGTAATGGGAAAAGGTACGAAAGGAAGACGAAAGACTGGGTTAGTACAAACAAAAACTCTCACAGATACAATTCAAGGACCATGTTAGGATCATGCCTGGGAAACAAGAAGAGTGCAAGACGTCCCCCCTTTCCCCCCCGCCCGCAAATCAATGAATGGGTATGGCGGATATTAGCTTTCTTGGGGAACAAAATAATGAGGGGATGGGCTGTTCCACCCACTGCTCCCTTTTGAGGTCTTTAAAGAAAGAGACTTAGGGGAGAAATATTGGCTACTGGAGCAGGCCTAACCCTCATGGCTGCCAGCCCTGCCCTCTCCTAGGCCTCATGCATCCCAGTCCTGAAAGTCGTTCTGACCAAAGACAGGGAGCCAGATGACATCTCCACCACCACTGGGTGAAATCTGATCACCACCTGGGACACCACTCCCCCCCGCCACCATGTTCCCTTTGCCTTCCCCGCCTTCTATCTCCTCTTTCCCATCTCTTTCCTTTTTCCTTCTGTCTAATAAAAGTCTAGCTTAGCCAACCAAGGCTGCATATTTTGCAACACATCTGTAGTCTTATGACCAGAAAGAGGCAGCTAAAAGCAATGCCCTGAACAGCCCGATGCAGATACAAATTTGCCAGGTCTCGGAATGCCGTGCCTGTGGTTTTAACACCAGTGAGGCTGCACATCAATGTTAACACAAGAGCCAGAAGGTGCATTTTCTCTCTTTGGTGTTCTTCTCTCTTCCCTTTCATATGTTTGTCTTCTTATGAAATGGGATCAGACCTTAACTACAACCATGCTCCAGCCCTCTTTACAACAAAAGAATGGTTATTACCAGCAAAAAGACTGTCAAACCGGGGGGGGGTTTCTTTTAAAAAATCTCTCTCTAGCTAAAGTAACAGGGAACACAGGATGTTGTTAAAATGAAAGCCTTATGTCATACTCTACATCCCAAATGCTTTAATTGTTTTCCCTTCGTTTCTTTATGTAACCCTTCTGCCCCTCTGAGTTGGCAGCAACAAGGGCCAGGTTCAGTATCCAGGGGATCTGTTTCAATAACACAAGGCATAACCGGCTCTAGCCCCCACCCAGTGACCTGGGACACTTACATACCATACCCTCCTGGGCGCCTCTAGGAGGCAATACTTCCCCTCTCGCAAGCACGGAGTCTGAGTGTAGCGAAATCTTTTTAATAAAGGAAGGAATCAATGTGGCATCCCATTGGAGAAACACCACAAACAGAGTTATAACACAAACCATAACCACCCCCCCAAGTACATTTGGCAATGTCCTTTCCCCCTTAGGGTCTTAAGTCCAATCACTCCAAAGTCCAACAACCCAAAAGTCTCTGGTCAATGCCACCCCAGAATTCAAGAGTCTATCTGTAGAGGTCCCTCCCCCCAGCCTGGGTGAAAGGGGCACCTTACGTGGTCCAGGGCCAACTGCCCTGCCTCTCCGTGGGTTCTGCTTCCGCCTTCTCCACGAACTGCTCCGCCTTACCAGCCGCTCCACTCTGCTCCTCCGGCCGTTCTCACAAACTGCTCCGCTCTACCAGCTGCCTCGTGAGCTGCTCCAGTTGTCCCAGCAAACTGCTCGGCTCCGCTCGCTCTGTGGGCTGCTCCACACGCCCCACAGCTACTCCGCTCTGCCAGCCGCTCCACTCCACCAGCTGTCCTGTGGTCCGCTCCAGCCATCCTCATAAACTGCTCCACTCCGCCAGCTGCTCTGTTCCACAGTATAGCTTCAGGCTCCCCCACTAGTTAGCACAGTACTCAGTGCTCCCAGCTCAGTAATTTCAGCTCTTTTGTGATTTCAGCTCTTAGTGATCTCAGCACATAGTAGGGGAGCCCAGTGCTAGTGCACCATTAGCCCAAAGTGAGTTCAGCTCAGCAACCTGTATCTAGAGTCTTAAGGGAATAAAAAATCAACTCTGACATTCCACAGTGGAGAGAGGAGGGGGTGCAACTGGTGCTTCTAGCTCCACAAGGAGCCTGCACCACCAGGCACAAATACCTGTCCCCAACCTCTCTCTATTCACAGGGTTTTGGAACCCATGTCCCTTGTCTAGCAAGTACCACCCAACTGAGGTTGAGTCATTTCTGTCACAAAGCAGTCCCACAGCTCGGCAGTCTGGGATGGGGCAGGCGTGCCTATGCAAATATTTGAGATTTCGCATTCCAGACATTCTTTCCACACTTCCCATACTTCACCACCAGATGTCAGGGTACAGTTCATCCTGACTCTGCTTGCATTTATCTTTAATAAAAAGATTGAAAAGATTTGTGAATGGTGTGTTGGTTATGTCTCCGTATACCAAACTTGGAGCCTTGTTGAACAATGGCCAGCGAGTGGGTTGGTTAAGCCCATGCAGTCCACCTAAAGCAGTGCAGCCGAGGAGAGACAACAGATGAAGTGCCACCCAGCACAAAGCCTCAAGGACAGTTAGACCTAGGACACTATAGCACAAAGTAGCCTAGGTAGGTCAAGAGATACTGTTCAGAATTAGGTGTAATGAGCAAGAGGGGAAAGGGAGCAGAAGTAAAGCTTAGGAGGAGGATGGGGGCAGACAGACAGACAGACAGCAGCAACTAAACCACCAGGAGGGAGGACAAAGCACTAACAGGTTAACGGGGCTAGATAACAAATAATGATCGGTTTCTAGGGTGCTCTGAGCTCCTTGCTTTCGGCTCAGCAGTGCCATGCGTGGCATTGGAGAGGGAAGGCTTGCAACACAAGGAGGTGAACTCTATTTCGTGTCGGTAGCTTGTGGAACCCTGGACATAAGAGAAACACCATTAGCTAAGAGAGGGAACTGGTCTTCGTTTGGCAGTCTTGAAAGGAAAGCAAAGTGTGTGAGGGTGGCTCTGCTGGAGCAAGGTGTGGGATTCCTCTCAGTGTACCAGGCTCCTATTGGCCAATCTCCCCATGTTCCACCCATGGCATTTACAAAGCAAGGAGGACCTGCCACACAGCCTTGTAGGAAGGAAGAATGGCAGTGGCGTTAACTTGACTCTGCAGTTGGCAAGTCATTTCACGTTAGTTCCCTACAGGGCAAGTCACACTGGTTTTAGAGCACACCCATGATAAAGGGAATTAATTGAAAAACTGCTCTGCTTGCCCTCCATCTAAACAGATACATGGTCTTGCATTCTAATAAACTTGGAACATTCCAAATACACTTGCCGTGCATCCACGCCTAATGTCCTAGCTCAGGACAGAAGTGGATGACTCTGGTCTCTACAGTTAAGAACATAAGAACAGCCTTATTGCTTCAGACCAAAGGTCCATCTAGCCCAGTATCCTGTCTACCGACAGTGGCCAATGTCAGGTGCCCCAGAGAGAGTGAACCTAACAGGTAATGATGAAGTGATCTTTTTCCTGCCATCCATCTCCACTCTCTGACAAACAGAGGTTAGGGACACCATTCCTTAACCATCCTGGCTAATTGCCATTAATGGACTTAGCCACCATGAATTTATCCAGTTCCCTTTTAAACATTGTTATAGTCCCAGCCTTCACAACCTCCTCAGGTAAGGAGTTCCACAAGTTGACTGTGCGCTGTGTGAAGAAGAACTTTCTTTTATTTGTTTTAAACCTGCTGCCCATTAATTTCATTTGGTGGCCCCTAGTTCTTGTATTATGGGAATAAGTAAATAACTTTTCCTTCCTACTTTCTCCACATCACTCATGTCAAATGAGAGCCATAAACCAGTGCTACCTTCACTTTAAAAAAAAGGTGGAGCACGAGCACTTATTCCAACTTGGCAACGTGAAGGCCCATTATTTTAGTTTCATGGTGCCATCGCTCTGCAACTTAAAAAAAGGCCATCTCGAGCCTCCTGGGCCTTCTTGATATTTCTCCCTGCAAAAAGGGTTGATATTTTGGTGTTTGTTTTGTTCTAAGCTTGAACTTTTAACACTTCTGAGCTGCCACCAGCATTCTGGGAGATGCTATTTTGATTTTGCTCATTAGCAGCTGTGAAATTGAAAAATAACGTGTCTCGCCTTTGCTATTAATTAGAACATATTTTCGCCTGTAGCAGTTTCCTGGTCGCGGGTTGTGCGGGCTGCTGACTGAGGTGCCTTTGCAAGTCTTCCCCTATAAATATAAAATAACGAGCCCAGTTCGCAGAGTGACCAACGTGCAGAAAAAAGAAACCTGTTAATCAGGCTAACAGGCACAGACTGACGAGGCTGTCCAAAGAACCAAGTAGAATCATTTATGATATGCCAACATTTTGTGCAAAGCAGAATTTGGTCAAGTGGTTAAGAAGTGGGACTTGTCATCAGAGCTCTGCTCCTGATTTGCTTTTGGAAAAATCACCTTGACTCTGTGCCTCGGGATATGTCTACATTGCGAGCTGGGGGGTGTGATTTCCCCTCAAGCAGACGTACGCGCTGATCAAGCTTGTGCGCTAAAAGTAAGGGCAGCCATGGCAGCGCGAGGGGCTAGCAGCCCCAAATACATGCCTAGCATCTTGGAGAGGAGTGTACTCAGGCAGCTAGCCCCTCCTGCCCCTGCAGCTCTGCTCTGTAGATTTTGATAGCACCCTCTGAAATAGCACATCCTTACCCAAACACCTCCTTGACAACACTGGGCTATGCAACAGTCGCTCAGACTTAGTCTGCCTATTGGTCTTCTACTGCTCCACCCAGCTTCCAGTGTCTTCTGGGTACAGTGTCATAGCCCTCCAGCTGGGTCACTGATAGCTCTACCCATCCCAAGGCCCAAAATAAATGCTTCCCTTCCTCTGGCAGACCCAATGAGCAAGAGCCTTCTTCCCTACAGTGCACACTCCCCATGTATTTTCCTTTCGTACCCCTCCCCAACAGAGCAGGAGATTTTCCTTTTAACTTCTCCATGGAAGCCTACCTCTTGCCCCAGATGTTGGAGGGCAGGCTGATAGGGCTTCCTGTAGCCCATTAACACTTTCCTTCCTTGTGGGGTCTTTGTATGCCCCATTACAGTATCCCAAAGTGCTTTTCAAAGCAGAGTTAAATGTAGAAGAGCGATTCTGTAAGGGAAAAAAAATCAGCCACCATGATGCACTCAGCCATTGCTCTCACATGGTCTTAGGGATTCAAGACTGTTTTATTTCTGTTAATAAATAATCTGTAATTTAAACATATAAAACAAGATGGTAGTGCATAGGTAGCCTTCCCAGCCCACATCTCATCAACCCATACACTAAACAATACATCACCGAAATGGAAATCCTGTTCTATGCTAATGCAATACCCGAGTACGAGGCCAGTAGAATGAAGCTATCTAGGGGAGCGGAAGAGAGAGATAATGTTGCTTTATATATCACTTTAACAGCAGGCAAAACATCCAAAGCAAAGACAGAGGCTGTTGGTCCTGATTTTTAGAAGTGCTGAACACTCACTGCTCCTGTTGAAATCAGTGGAAGCTGTAGGTGCTCAGCACCTTTGAAAAATCAGTCCCTCACTGTGTTCTCTTTTGTTAAAGAAGCCAAAAAATGAGGGTACATGCGCCACAGGAGTTTCTCAACAGTTAGATGAGAGGGTTGATAGTTAAGACTCTTGGGTTCTCCTCTGGGTGTACCTTGGATACACTAGGTAACCTAGAGTAACTCATGCAACCACAGGTGTTGTACCAATTCATATTTGCATAACACCATGAGGTTGCAGTTGAGAGAAGCTATGCAGTACGTGTCCAAATGTGTTATGATTCCATTGTGACAAGACACAGCTTTTGAAATAATAGTAGAGAGGGGACATGATCTGCCTGTACAGCACCTTCCATGCTACCATGAGGTGAAGCTCTACCACTTGCATACAATGAGTTTCAGAACCAACACTGCACTGAAAAATAAAATACATGGGGTAAGAGGGAGTCTCTGAATTCACTTGCTGATAATTCTTTCCTCTTCAGCGAAAAATGGAGTGGGATTTCTATAGTGAAGCTTTGTAGGAAAATCTGTTCTTGTGAAACACAGGAAAATAATGGAGTCTCCCCTCACCTTGCACAGCAACACCCAGGAGTGTGAAGGACATCTTCAAAATAAATGAGTTTCTGGGCATGAAAAATCACAGAGATCACAATTTAGCAAACTATCCCAATTCAGGATACTTGTTCATGGAAGTCAATGGGGCTTAAACAGATGCTTACAGTTAAGTGTGTGCTTAAGTGCTTTCCTGAATAGGGTTCAGAATCACCAAGTGGAAGAAGTAAGTCGTGCAAATAGAACCTTTCCCTAGACTGAGTTTTGAATACGACCCCTGATCAACGCTGAGATTACTGACCGGTTGCTAATCAATGCTCACTATGATGTAGCTTTTTGTGATGTGGACAATTGTGCACAAGGAACTAGGTGGAACACATCAACCCATTTCACGGAGGCCTCCCAAAGCAATGGTGTTTGGACAAAAGAAATGATGCACCTTGTTTTGGGGAACCTGGATTATCTGGCACAGATAGTTTACTTAAGATTGTCTCAGTTCAGTGACATTAAAAATAACCCATAGATGGGAAATGTTCACCCGGAACAGAGATGCTCATTGCAGAGTGTTTGGGCAAAATTCAGATTCAAAACCCTTTTTCCCAAGCAGGCACCATTTACCGCTGTGGCAATGTGTAGTGGACATTGCATGTTCACAAGAGACAAATATCTTTAATTGAAAAATAGGACTGCTCACCACAGTGGTTTTCTGAGGGAAATAAGGGGGTGCAATGATTTGGGCTTCATACCCTTAAATGGGCCCAGAGAAGTTCAGACAAAATGGAAGATTAGTAAATTGTAAGAGCATAAACTTCAGTACAAAGCACTGGAGGGGTCTGAATGCAGAATTGTGGTGTGTATTTTGGGGGGAGAGGTGGAGGAGAAACAAAGGCCATTTACAGACTTCAGAATCAGGTGGGCCAGGCACCATGCAGGTTGCAAAATGCCAAATCAGCCCCTGTTACTTCTGCTAGTATTCTGAGGCGTGATGAATGAATATACCCGCAGATAGCAGGGCTACATCCGAACAACGATTTCTGTACCTGTGACGGCAGAGAAGGTGTTTGAATGCAGCTGATGTGCACTACTAGGAGCTACCGAAGAGGCTTTCTTTGGAATTTGTCACACAATGCAACCCTACTTGCCATGACCTGCTGTAATGCAACATGTTTGCTTAAACAAAGGTGGAAGAGGCTAATGGAGTAAAGTAGCAGATACTTAGCAGCTGCATTCAGTGAGCAGCAGAGGAGCTGCGAGCTCTGCAGGTGCTTATAACTTGTCCACTACAAAGGACAACGTCCACCACCAAACTCACTTGAACTAATAACCCAGGACTAGAAAGAGCCAGGGTCAGAGAATAATAATAATAGTGTTTTACAGTCTGAGTGCACCTTTTACACTGCAGTAACCCAAAGTGGGTTATAAACTCACATTTACTCTGGACACATTTTCTGATTCACTTTTGGGTGGATCATAGCAACTATTTAACAGCACTTTCCACTATCTGCTGACCAGTGTTGCTGACTGCTACATCGAGGGATCTAGGAAGGCAGAATATACTAGTCTTCACTGGAATTTAGCCAGACTAGAGCTAACCAATACCCCATTTCTTAGGCAAAGTACTATGAGCTCTTTAGTTACTGCAAGCACTCTGGACATTGCTTATATGTCTCATCCAAGAGATGGTGGGAGAGCACGAATTTATTTGTTTAGGCAAGAAACTCCAGTCTGGGATTTACCTGGAGCTATCACAAGTGAAAAGCAGTGGTGCCTACAAGGAGGCAATTATTAAAACTAGTGTTTATATAATAAAATAAAAACCACCTGCACCATGACACTATACACATGCCTAATGAACAAAGGTGTGATCTTACCCTGCCTTTCCCTGCTGTTTGTTACTTTCACTTGTTGCATCACATCTAAAAAGGAGACTGAAATTTTGGGGACAGGGACTGTGTCTTCCCAGGTCTATATTCTATAAAATGCCCAGCATGCTCTTGGGCACGGACAGTGGCTCAGCAGGTGGTGAGGTATTGCTACTCCTTATTTTGCAAAACACGCTTCTTTACTGTCCCCTGGTCTTCTCATCCCCTGAATTGTTTCTTCTGCCTACTGCATTCTTGTCCTAATCCTAGGCAGTGAGTGTCCTGGGGCAGGGCCTGTCATGGTAACTTGTTTGTACAGAGGCTAGCCCAATGAGTCTCTGCTCCTGGACTGGGACTTCTCGCGACTATCGAAGTAATAAAACACAAATCACAGTATTAATAGTAAATTGTGCATAAACAGATGGGGAGAGGGCTACTAGGGGGAGAGGACCTCAGTTTGTTGGCTGCTTTGGAATAAATCTTTAGCAAACACTTTCCACATGTTAGCATCTCCAGAAAGTCTCAAATAAGATTGCAGATGTGCCGGTCCCCAACAGATTCTAGTTTTCCCTGCAAAGAAGAAAAATGCCTGGGCGGGATTTAGACCCACAACGGTATTTTATAAATTGGGAAGCTCCCAAGCTTTCTTGAGTAAAAAAGCTCTTGATAGTCTGTTCCGATGAGTAACATTACCGCTGCTGACACTGAGTCTCCTCCTACGCTTGGGATGCACAATACCTCCTGAAAGTCAGTCCGCAATCAAATGTCCTTGGCTTTCAGAATAGTAATTTGCCACACTCAGAAATAGGCTTATCCTGCTGCTGTCATTGGGATCATGTGAGCATCACTCCCGTCTGTTGTGCCCTTCAGAGGAAAGCCAGAGCTCAGAGCCTGTGTGCGTGAAAGAGAGAGTTAAAGCACATTAACTCTGTCTTTGAAAGGGCTGGGACTCCTTCCTCCTTCAGACACAGCTCACAAGACCCCTCTCAGGGCCCCTACCTCAAATAAGGTGATCAGACATCCTGATGTTCGGGGTTTTGTCTTCTATACACAACTACGCCACCCTTCTAGGGGGGAAATAAGGTGTCCTGATTTTTCACTTGCTGTCTCGTCACCCTAACCTGAAATGACTATCGTGGTTTCACTGCATTAAGAGGATTTTTTTGTTATATCCTAGTGTGTAGTCTACCAACACTGATTGCCTGGCTGGCTCCCAGAGTAGGGGTGTCTCACCATGCATGGACCTCCAAGCTCTGAACTGTGTTCATAGAATCATAGGACTGGAAGGGACCTCGACAGGTCATCTAGTCCAGTTCCCCCCGTCCTCAAGGGTGACTGTGTTAAGAGGAAAACATGCTGTTGAGTATTAATTGAAGATGTGCTGCCTGAGCCACTCCCTGGGCTTTTTAAGCAGAAGTGAATCAGCTCCATCAGCGCAGGGAGACAACAGGGGACACTGCCTCCCCTGTAACCTCGAAGCAGTTGTCGGGTGAGCCTGGTTACAACACACTAAGCACAGCTGCTTGGAAAGTGGATTTTTCCACACCACAAAAAAGATGGAGATTTCTCAAAATGATTTGTCCCAAATCGGGACAAAAAGCCAAACATTTTAAATTTTTTTCACAAAACAAAAATTCTGGGGCGGGGCAGGAGGGGGAATAGACATTTTGGGTCAATTGAAAGTTTTGTTTTGATATTGACCTTGGTAAAAAATACATATATATAAAAATGATAAACTTTTGATGAACTTGACTAACTTCTGTGCAGCGCTCCCTCCATCCTGCAGAGTCCCTGTCCAACTTGAACCCTGCTGAGAGAGAGCTAGGAAGAGCAGCAGAAGGAGTGTGGGTGTGTGGCTACCACCCATGCCCACAGAAATGAGGGGTGGGGGGATCCAGGGACTGGCCTGCTGGCTACACAGGGGCGAGCCCTGCTCCTTGCGGCTCTCCAGGCAGCATTGCCTGCCTCCACCGACCCCCACCTGCCTGGCCAGGGTCTCCAGCCCTGGATTCACCTGCACTGACCCCTGCTTTAGCAGCCCACGCCTGCTAGTTTGCAGCACTCAAACAGCACCTTCTGACCACAGCACCCTGGGCAGTCGCCCACCCGTAAGGCTAGCCCTGGGTGAACACTGAAATGAATGCTCACAGCAAGCAGCTCATTATCAACCTAGAGACTTGCATCTGATGAAGTGGGCTGTAGGCCACGAAAGCTTATGCCCAATTCATTTGTTAGTCTCTAAGGCACCACAAGTACTCCTGTTCTTTTTACGGATACTGCCACTCTGAACCCAGAGACTGATAATGTTCATAAACATTCTCCAGCAAATTATTTTTAATAAACAATTTTTTTTAAATCTCGGCTTGTTTACAGGCAGAAGATTGGGCTAATTGCAACTAATTTGATCAGCTTTCTCCAGGAAGCTGAAAACTAGAGTCAAACACCCGCTTGAAGTTTTGCTTATCTTTCTTCGTCCGTCTTGAATTCTGTGGGGCATCCATCGAATGTGTTTGTGTGACAAGGAAATCTTTTAGGTGGTTCCATGCCTACTTATGCCCTATAACTGGTTTGAGCTACATGACTTATACAGGCCGCTACAGAGCAGGGTGTGAAAAGAAAGGGGAAAACAAGGTCTGTTAAAAAAAACAAAAACATTGGATAAAAAATAATATTAGTAACCACTAAAATGTTTCCGTTTTTAATTTTCCCTTTTAGGAATTATTTTTATACAAAATATTTTGCATTAATTTATGTTTTAAAAACAGGAACCAAGATTTTCAAGTGTGACTTGCTATTCTGAGTGTCTACCTGGATGTTCCTTCTAGGCCCCCGATTGGCAGCACGGGGAAGCTCAGCACTCCCTGAAGATCAAGTCCTTTAAGGGAACCCAGATTCGGTAGGTATTTTTGAAAGTCTTAACCAGGGATTTTTTCCCCAAATGTCAATATTATAAATTATAACAAGGGGGGGACCTCACTGGGAATGAATCAGCAGGAATCAGCACTCACACAGTCACAGTGATGCATTTTATAACGGCAGTAATGGTTTAGGGTTAGGTGTATTTTCCACCTGAATTCTTTCCTTACTGCAGTACAAGCCATCCAGGGTGCCAAAAAGTCAAATTCTCCAGGTGACTTTGCAAAGGGTAATGAACAATTTTGCTAGTTATTATTTAATTAGATTTTATTATTTGTGTTACTGTAAGCTCTAGGAGCCCTAGTTACTGCAGTGCCTAGGAATCCTAACTGCCCAGGACCTCATTGTGATCAGACAACAGAAAGATGGTCCCTGCCCTAGAGAGGATTAATGATCCCACCCAGTATAACAAGCCCAGACTTCAGTGAACCAAGCCCAGTTTCCAGTCTCCAGGCACATCCTGCTTATCTATGGTTTATAGCAGTGGTTCCCAAACTTGTTCTATTGCTTGTGCAGGGAAAGCTCCTGGAGGGCCAGGCCAGTTTGTTTATCTGTGGAGACCACAGGTTTGGCCGATCGCGGCTCTCAGTGGCCGTGGTTCGCTGCTCTAGGCCAATGGGAGCTGCTGGAAGTGGCGCGGGCAGAGGGACATACTGGCCAGTGCTTCCCGCAGCTCCCATCGGCCTGGAGCAGTGAACCGCAGCCACTGGGAGTGGCGATCAGCTGAAACTGTGGCCATGGCAGGTAAACAAACTGTCCCAGCTTGCCAGGGGCTTTCCCTGCACAAGCAGCTGAACAAGTTTGGGTACCACCACTTTAATGGAACTTCCACTTTCCTGATAAACACAGTGTGGACGCTAGGTCATGACATAATAATTTGCCGTTCCATGCTCAGTCAGACCTGCTGTGTCTAGTGACGACATCTGTGACAAACTGATTGGTCAGGGACAGAGTCTTCCACTGTCCTGAGCCTAGCACAATGCTCCTTGAGCACTTAGCAATAGAATAATAAAAATATAGTTGTAGTTTGACTGGTCTGAAGACAAAAGGTAGCACATGCATAACTGAGGGGCTAATTTGGCAGGCGGATCCTCTCTGTTCTGCTGATGATGGGGCAGAGGGAGGTGGGGTTAAGGAGGGAAACACAGCTTCATCCTCTGATCCCAGGCCAAGTTTGCAGAGTTGTCAGCTTGTAAAAAAAATACCCATCTACACGTAAACCGAGCACTGTTGGTAGGAGGTTTGAGAGGCGATAAAGACAAAACTTCACAACTCTAGGAGTGCAGTTGCTTTTCATAAGGAAACTGAACTTCAAACATTATACTGTGCTCTATACGCCGTAATTTTATACATGATTGTGGATGCCAAAGCACAGACATTGTCAAATTTGTTTAATGCCATTAGGCAAGCTTTGAACAGCATATCACATGTCACTGGCGATTTGGCCATAACTCATTCTCTGGCTTCTTGGCTATTACATTTAAGCAATAATATTTGACCCTCCACGTAATTCCAGCACTGAATCTATTACTTTATTAGTACTATTAGATACAGTTACAATCCATTTCTAATTTCCTTGGGGGAAAACCAACACCCAGGATGGTTGTTGTTTGTGTTACATGAACAATCAGCCTGAAATGTAACTCCAAGCCCTTTCACAGAAATTATTCATAATGAGCTCTCTGTTCAGGTGTAACATTACTTTCTGGTCCCTCTCACTGACACAGGAAGTCTGTGTTGCGAAGGGCAGCCTCCTACGGTTGTTATAGAGATGCCTTCAGCTAGGTTGTCCAGTTCCTGCTGATCCTAGGGTTAAATTAATTCAAAGGAACGTGTGCTAGGACAGAGGTCTTAGGTTGTGTCAACATGTTTTTAGAATTGCGTTAACAAGTTGCTCCACATGTATAATAAATAGAGAGGAAGGAACCCTAGACTGTCAGAGAGCTCAGCCTCCATCCCAGCATATCTTCCTTCCCTAGACCTTCTTTTCTCTTCTATGTTGTTTCTTAGAATGTGGACAGGGCTTAGCATATTACACAGTGAAAGGAAGAACATAGAAGTGAACAAAGAAAGATTGCACTATCTGTGGTGCTAAAGAGAGGACAGCAAAACTATTTTGCACCACAGTAAAAGAGCATCTTTTACACTGACAGCTCAAAGTGTCTTACAGAGTTCCATTTAAAACTAAGCCTCACGACACCCATGCCAGGTAGGTAGGTAGTCTCATAGCCATTAAACTGATGGTTAAAATGCAGCATAGAAAGGTTAAATGATGTGCCCAAAGTCATACAAGAAGTCAGCTGCAATGCTGGAAAAAGAGCCCAGGAATTCTGGCCTCTACTCCACTACTATGATTATTAGACTGCAATAGAGAATGAGAGTGACTCTGTTGTCCCATGAAAATGATTCAGGGGACTGGTTTTTGGAGGTGGTGTCTTTCCCCATTGATGGTTATTGATAAGTGGACAGGATAGCTCTTGGGATATTGTCACTGGCCTAAATCAGTAGCAAGCATGAGTCCTAATTCTCTCTCTGCAGTGTGCCAATACTGTGGATAGAAAGAGGACTTCTCCCTTCACAGCTGTCAATCTGGAATCTTTGAAAATAGATTTCAAAAGTTCCTGCTTGTTGGTATTGCTGTAAACCATCCAGACCGTGATGCAGCAAAGCCCTTAAGAACACGCTTAACCTGAAGCTGTATTTAAGTTCATCTCTATTCAGCAAAGCACTTAAGCACATGCTGTTGATCTGGGATCTCAGGGAGCAATTTCCTGCTCAGACAAGCTCAGCAGCAGCTTGTACTGTATCATCTCACTCAGAAGGACACTTCTCTTTCCTTAGTTCCCCTGGGAGAGCTGCCATCTACAGGCTACAAAAAAAGAGCCTAGTTCTAGGCTAGTGGCTTGGGTTCACGTATAGCATTGCAGCTGTAGGTAGCGCTTTAGTGGAGACACTACTATGCCGACAGGAGAGCGTCTCCGTTGGCATTGTTAATCCGCCTCCCCAAGAAGCAGTAGCTCTGTCGATGGGAGAAGCCATCCTGCTAATATAGCACTTTCTGCCCAGAGTGTTAGGTCGATATAACTACATCGTTCTGAGGGGTGGATTTTTCACATCCTCGAGCGACGTAGTTCTATTGATATAGGTCTTAATGTAGACCTGGCCTAGGCTGTGGTCCTGGTTAGAGGGCAGGCCACACACCCAGGAAACCCAGTCTCTGGCAGTTTTATACAATGCCAGGAGCATTCAGTGAGCTGAAACATTTTTTCCTCTTCATGTTGTGACTTGCCTATTTCTCCAGCACGGTCATAGAAAAAAACCTAAGACAAACCCCTGTTTGCTTTATCAGTGATAGTGTAACCCACGCATAGGGTGACCAGATGTCCCGATTTTATAGGGACACTCCCGATTTTTGGATCTTTTTCTTATATAGGCTCCTATTACCCCCCACCCCCATCCCGATTTTTCATGTTTGCTGTCTGGTCACCCTACCCACACATGGTGTTCTGTCCCATCCAGTGGCACAAGCAGGGCCGGCTTTAGGAAGTGCGGGGCCCAATTCAAACTGTTTCGGCGGGGCTCCGGCAGGCATAACTTAAAAAAAAAAATGTAAAAAAACACGTGGGGCTTGTACTCACCAAGCATCTTCGGGTCCTTTGGCGGGTCCTTCACTCACTCCAGGTCTTCGGCGGCACTGAAGGACCCGCCACCAAAGTGCCACCGAAGACTCAGAGCAAGCGAAGGACCCGCCGCTGAAGTGCTGCTGAAGACCCAGAGTGCGGCCATGTGAGTAAAAATTAAAAAGGCGCCTCTAGCCAGGGAAGGGATTCTCACTGGGCGCAGGGCCCTCTTAGGCATGGGGCCCGATTCGGGGGAATTGGTGGAATAGGCCTAAAGCCAGCCCTGGACACAAGACCACTCAGAGAGAGATAAAATGAGTCTGCTCTACGCCCTTGGCTAAAAGCCAGTTAGCTTTTAGTGCGTTTGTCTCTACCACATGAGCTAAGCTCCAGAGGTCCCGGGTTTGATCCTGCCCACTGACGACCGGGGTCTGTCAGTGTTACAACAGCAGCAGCAGCAATGGGGATGGGGGGCAGTTCTGCGTCCCAGCTGTACGTTATCATACATCATTCTCTTATTTGCATTAAAAACAAAGCAAACTGACAAACACAGCCAGTGTGAGTTTAGTGCTGCAGAAAGGTCAGTGGGGACAGTCCACCGAGATGACATGAATAGTCCACCCCTTCGGACATGGGAGGGGCCACAGAGCCCAGAACTCAACAAAATAGGAGATACAGTGAATGCAAAACACAAGCACTGTGTGCAGGTCACGGGGTCAAAGCAAGGGGACACCAAGCAGAGAGCTCCAGACAGCACCCTAGGGAGTTCAAGGAGTCAGTGGCTGCCTGGATGTGAGCACGGACAAGGGATTGGGGAAAGGCTCCACAGTCACAGAGAACCCCCCACCTCCACCCAACTTTGTCCTGCCAGGACTGATAAATGGTCCTCTTAACCGCTGCTGGGAGGAGATTGAGGAGGAGGGCTTGGGAATTTGTGGGGCAAGGAATGGGGAGTGCAAAGAGGAGCAGGTGCAGGGAGAAGTGCATGAGGAAAGGGGCTCCGATCTGCTACACTGCAGGCAGGCATGTGCCAGGATCTCCCTCTTGCTGCAGATGGGAGGAGGTGTTGGGGGTCTCAGTGCACAGGGCTAGAACGACAGCCCTGGAAATGGAACTGCTGCTTGCATCCACCCAGAGCACAGATATGGCAGCAGAGCAGCAGATTTCCCCCCCACGAATAAACAAGATATTAATAACTCACATCTCCTTAGAAGGATCCCAAGACACTACCAAGTGAGTTCCTGGTCCAACATCCATTGAAGTGAATAGAGATCTCGCCATAGATCTCAGCAAGCTTTGGAACAGGACCTACAGGAGGAGACGGTGGCCAAGCAATCCCAACAGAGAAAATGGAAGTCATGACTCTCAAACTTATTCCCAGCTGTGTCACGGCCTGGCTGGGCAACTGGCATGGGGTTCACTCATCACTAGCAGCACCTCCTGCTGGCCATCCAGGGAATCAGCAATGCCAGGCATTGCACACATGCTCTGGCAGTGTTTTCCCCCGTGCTGTCTCGCTCTGCAGCCCCTCTCACTCCAGGGACTGCAGCTGCCTCTTCATGACTTTTCCCTCTAGCCAGGTCACTACAGTCCTCCCATTCTGGAGAATTCAAAGTCCTCCCAGACCTGTTGGAAGCTCCAACACCCCATCACTTTCCAATGGCAGGTAGGGGAACCTAGGTCCTCCCTCCACACTGGGTGCCAGCCCAGAGACCCTAGAACAAACAGCCAAAGTCTCTGCACAATCCTACCCCTCGCTGCTGTTTCCCTGGGCTTCTTCCCACATCACTGGCTCCTACCCTCTCTGGGTTTGCCAGCCTCTCAACTCACTCCACTCAGGGAGTGGCTGCAGCCTATTTCCCTGCAGTCTTCGCCAGAAGCAGCCCTCTGTCTGCACTGCAGCCAGCTACCTGGCTTTATACAGGTCCTGCCTGTTCCTAATTAGCTGCTTCTAACGTAAAGCTTCTCTGTTTGCAGCCCCTGTTTATAGCTCTTGCTTGGGCTAGTGTGGGGAATGCACCCCTTGATAGTGACCTTGGGTGGGACTCAGGCATAGCTTTGTGCTTCATTGTTTTTATTTCTAAAATGTTGAGAGTGATATTTGCCTGCTTCATAGGAGTATTGCAAAGTTTTCCTAGCTAGGGCCAGACCTTTCTTCCTTCCACACATAAAGCCGTTTGTGTGAGTGAAAGGAGCAAGACTTGGTCCTAAGTTTGCAAATTATATTGAGACCCTGAGCTGAAAAGATTTTGTCCATTTCAAAGCTTACATGATAATGATAAAATCATTTTATAAAGATGTACACAGGGCATTGTACTAAAGGGTTCTAACTCCCCACCTCCACAAAACAACCTCAGGTCAATTTGGGTTTTCTGACAGCCAACTCACCTCCCCGAAACTCAGTCAGGGTGCCTGGCTGAAAACGAGATCAGAACAGTGGCCTCTTAGCTACAAACCATTTTCACATCCATCTATCAAATGAAAGGTCCTTAAAAAAATCAGTTAAAAAACCCCTGATGCAACATTCTGAGAAATAATAAATTAAACCAGGATGGCAAAGCTGCTCCTCAGAGAGATTAGGCCAGACAAAACAATTATCTTCTGCTTTTTGATTTAATCTGAGATCAACCACACACAGGAACATCTCTCCCTTTCATACGTCACAGAAGTTGGACAATCCCATAACCTAATGTGTCCCATGGCAGGATTAGTGTGTTGTCAGTCTGTGACTTGGCTGAGACCCAGTCATGCTAAAGTTTGGGGCATATGTTCAGTAATACACATCCCAGGGAATCTGCAGTAAAAGAGAATGGGAGCAAAATTGGAAACAGTCATCCATTTTCCCTCTCTGCACACTACATTGGAGGGGCTCAGAGAAAAGATCTAGCTAGCTACAACCTTGTAAAACTTGGGAGTCTTTCCATAGATGTCAATGGGCTTTAGATCAGGCCTTTCCTGCACTCTTGCTACCCTTCTATTTGCTTATATGGCCTCCATCTCCAAAGTATCTGACTCACTCCACACCTATGGACTTGGTTAGAGATGGGCCTAAGATATAAAATCCTCATTTGGCCCCAGATTCTGAATGTCATGAAGTTCAGAGTTGGAGGTTTGGATCAGATGATAAAGGTGGAGCTCAAACATGAGATCAGGATTCCGAATCTGAACGTCCCCTCCCCACAAAACTTTGCTTTGGCTGCCTCTCTAATACGTATTTTGCAAAATCAATATCACTCGCTGCTTTGCTCATTTCTACAACAAACACTTACAGAAGGTCTCTTAAGTCGAGGAGATTTCTAGATTCCATTGAAACATAAGTTTGGATCCCTTCACAGTCAGTGACACAATCAAAAGACCTCCCAGAGTCCCACTGTGCAACCCCCATGCCACCCCTGAAGAACATGCATCAAACGACCCCTTGCAAGCCTGGCTGGTGCAGTGAGGTGCGTGAGACATAGCCCCAGTCACATCCCGTTATTGTCCTTGATGAGATGCAAGCTACAGCAGAGCTATTAGCTGCCAGGAGCTTGGCTGCTCCTCGGATCCTATCTCCTCTATTGGGAGTTTTGTTTCAGTGTTTGTTTTGTCAGACCACAAGAAGACACCTTGAAACAAGAAATGGCTCTTGATGTGTCAGCCTGCCTGGCAGAGCAGATAGCTGGGTGAGGCTGAGGTTAAAGACGCTCAGAATAAATCCATCGTCAAACTAGGACAAGGTACATAGAGGTACAATGATGATGAGATGTGGAGCATGTGCTTGGAATGGCAATGACTCAAGGATATGTTCACAATTAAGACAGGACTTTAGTCAAGTTTAGATGATTGGGGCCTGATCCGGCTTTCATGACCCTGGGGTGACTCCACTGAATTCATTTTAAGCCCGTTGAACATCTGTATGGAGAACAGAGTCCCATGTTTGTGCAGAACCGGGATCCTCTAAGCAGTGCTATTTGACATCATAAACAAGAAGGCTCAACCACTCCCCAGTTCAGAATCAGATGTTCACGGCAGTATGGAAATGACAGATGTATAGGTCATCGTTGTAAAATATGCATGCTATGGGCCATTGGTTTCTTTCCTGCGACAAAAGGTGCAGAGGGGAATAAACATACAAAAGCTCCTAAGCTCCAACCTGTGTCCTCATCGGGGTCAACCAGCATAGCTCTGTACCACTGAAGTCAACAGATCCACGATTGTTTATATCAACTGAAGAATTGGTCCTGTATTTTAGTGTGAGGCCATACAAGGGATATTGGTCTTCAGGCATTTTTAAAAAGTCCTATTTGAAATTTAATAGAAACCAAGCAATTGTTTTTTTTCTTTCTCACCCCCAGTCACACACACGTACACACAAATACACACACACACACACATTCAAACATCAGTAACTAATGTGCACTCTGCAACATTACAAAGAAATCAGTCCCCATGGAATATTTTCTTGTGGAAACAGTAAAAAGCTCTCATCTCAAAGTGTACTGTGCTCTTGGGGGATGATATTAATTAGACTATGTTAAATTTTTTAGTCATTTTCTCTTCATAGTTTTGTGTTCATCAGACTATGGTTTAAACCCTTTCATTTATAAACCAACCTCTCAGGGTGTATTTTCATTCAACTGCTTTTAAAAAAAAAAGGCCATTCCAGACTGAATAATCCCAACAGAAGCTTTTTCTTGCAGGTCTATTTTATAGATTATTTTGCACAGTTATGAACAATGTTTGATAAGTTTGGACACTCGCTAACATAACTTCAGCCTTGAAATTTTGTCCGGCAATTGGATTGTGAGAATTTCCAACATCACGTTATATGATGCTAAAACATTTCTGGCACTATGTTTTAGATATTACTTTTTTTGTCACATTTGTCAAATGAGCTGTTAACCAAGGTAAAAAAGTAGAATGACATTTAGGATTTGCCACAGGAAGAAAACAATTAATCCAGTTCACTGCAAAGTAACACACCCTCCCTTCTTTTTTAAAAATGCAATGCACATTTTAAAAACAAAAGTTGTGAGCGTAACGATCATGAAAACTGAAAGATGAATTACACTGAAAGAATCACCTATTGAGCGAGAAGACAGCATGGACAGGTGGACAGTTCAGTATTAGGACTCAAGACACTTGGGTTCTAATCTCAGCTCTGCTGCTGCCTTCGCATGTGATTTTGGAGAAATCACTTTGGTCCAATTTTTCAGAAGTGGCCTCTGATTCTGGAGATTTTAATATTTGCATACCCTAGCTGAGATGAACCCCCAAATCAGGCCACTGAAAAAGACCAGCCAGGTTTGAAAATGTTGGCCTTAATCTCTTTGCACCTCAGTTTTCCCATCTGTAAAATGGAGATAATAATGTATATGGTACCTGCCTTTGTAAAGTGCTTGAGATCTGTGGATGGAAAGCTGTATAGGTGCGGTAAGGGCTAAACGTTGTTGTACACCCTTAATGAAATAATAATAATGTAGAAGAAAAATAGACCACTTGGCTTTTATAGACATGGATTTAGGTGTAAAATATGACATTTAATATGGAAATCAAAACATTCTATTACGTTTCCCTTGTCTCCAGTATAAATAATGACTCAATAAGAAATTAGGTAATTTGAAAATGAATATTATTATAGCCTTTTATGGAAATAAATTAAGACATAATTGCTTAAAAATGGAATCAGCCAAGGCAATAGGAATAGACTGTAAACTCCGTGGGGCGGGGGCCGTGATTTCGTACCTGCTTGTTCAATGCCCCAGTACATTGTGAGTACCACCAGAAATAAAGAATAGTATTTAAACTTTTTAAATGACTTTTCTTATGGATTTTAAATATGCAGCTAATCTGCTGACTCTGTCTCCCAGTGCACCACTTCAAGTAAATGGAAAAATTCTACACCTTTTTGGATGGATTGACGGCTCAGAAGATTGGTTCAGCCTTCAAGAAACACAGGTGTTTTCAAAAACCACCTGAGTCCATATTTATATGAGAGACTGAACAGGTTATAAAAGAGCTCCTCAGCCCGGCAGGTACAACGTGCACATTCAGGGCCGGTGCAAGGATGTTTCGCACCCTAGGCGAAACTTCCACCTTGCGCCNGGCGGGGGGCGATGCTGAGCGCGGGGCGCGCCGGGCTGCCGGGGACTGGGGCGGACGTTGGGTGACTCGGGCGCTGCTGCTCGTTCCCAGCGGGACTGCGCGGGAGCCCGTCCCCGCGCGTGGGAAACGCGCTGCCGCCTTCGCTTCGCGTCCCGCGAGTCTGAGCCGGGCTCCGCGCGCTCACCCGGCTCGCGTGTGCCTGGCAGGGCGCGTTGCTGCCGTCGCCTTGTGAAGTGAAGCGAAGCAGCAGCCGCAGGAGCCGCGGTCCTGATGGAGGAGCCGCCGGGGGCAGAGGAGTGGCCCGGGGCCAGCCAGAAGAGGAAGGCCTGGGCTAAGAGCAGGGACTCCTGGCAGGCATCGGAGGCGGAGGAGCTCTCGGCAGAAGCAGCTGAGCTGGCCCGGCAGGAGGACGAGCTCACCGTCGGAAAACTGCTCCTGGCTGCAGAAGGAGGTCTGTCCTGTCCGGTTGTCTCCACTAAGGCAGGGAAGGGGGGAAATCAGGGACTGGAAACGGCCCGTCCATTAGCCCTGCCTGATGAAAGCGTTGCTGGGTTGCACCATATGTGAGACACGCAGTCTGGGGTTAAAAGTATTTTTAATTCTCATATTTTTGGCCTGCCATTAAGTTTATTCTTCTTCCTTTTGTTTGTTATTGTCTCCTTTTTTGTTGCTCTTGTCAGCAGTCTTATTTGTGTGGCAGTAGTGTAAGTGGTGTTTAAAAGGCACCATTCGTCTTTCTTTATGAGAGGGCTGGAGTGCACAGAGCATCAATTACAACTCTTTGCTTTTCTCCCTCCTTCCCTTTCTTTTCTCCCAAAGGTAATATTCCAAATGAGAAGATCGCCATATGGCTTAAAGATTGCAGGTAAGTACTTCTGCAAACCAGAAGTTCCAGTACTGCTCTAAATAATTACATATGTCTAAGTAGCAGTGTCCACAATTCTTTATTAGCTGAAGGACCTGAACTTAACAACCTTTACTTATGTGAATGCAAGTTGAAGGATTGGGCCCTCAAAGCATGCAGTTTTACTTTTAACTCTCTTGGTAGTGCGCTTTCTCTTATTAAGGAACAGTTGAAGTTCTTCTTTGAGAATAAATGTACCATTAATAAGCTACTAGAGTAGCAATGCATGTATTAGTGTGGCTGTCTGGCAAACTGAGAGGAAACAAAAATCAACTATCTGTTATGTGACAATGGTAAAGCATTACAGAGTCACTTTCTTCTAATACTGAGCAAAGATTAAGAAAAACAGTGTCATCCCTAAATCTACTCTCTCTCTCCCTGACCGACTGCAGGGTTTCTCTTAAAACCTTCCCTATCCTCATCTTGACTGGCTTCCTGTTACGCTTCTAAGGGAACAGTGCACCTCCCTTTCTCTCCTCCCCTTTATTACTAAACATTTAGCAACAGATTACTGAGTCATCAGCTCTACCATTCTCCCACATATAGTCACCTTTTGGCTCTGAGGATCCTTTTTCTTTGTTTGACTGTCTGACACGCTTTATCTAATCTCAAATATATAGACTCCTGTCCCTTAGGCTTGGACTTCCCTAAAGGATTATCTCTAGGACACTATCAAATTCATGCCATGAAAAAGGTGTCATGGACCGTGAAATCTGGTCCTTCGTATACTTTTACCCTATACTATACAGATTTCATGTGGGAGACTAGTGTTTCTCAAAGTGGGGGTCCCAACCCAAACAAAGGTTGTGGGGCAGTTGCAAGGCTATTGTAGGGGGCTTGTGGTATTGCCACCTTTACTTCTGTGGTGACTTCAGAGCGGGTGGCTGGAGAGTGGTCGATGCTGGCCGGCCACCCAGCTTGAAAGCAACATCTGAACCAGCAGCAGCGCAGAAGTAACGGTAGCAATATCCTGCCATGACACCCTTATTTCTGCGCTGCTGCTGTTAGTAGCACTGTCTTCAGAGCTGGGCTCCCAGCCTGCAGCTGCAGAGCTTCCTGAAGCTGGGGGAGGTTCCTGGAGGTGGCTCTGACTGAGCCCTGGGAGCGGCCTCTGCAGGGGAAGAAGAAGTCCCATCTCTCACCAGCCTGGTGAGGACAAGCTGGAACTTGGCATACAGTAGGAGCCCTTGGCCATGGTGCTCCCAGCCTTGTCCCGCCCTGGTGCTCAGGGGTTAAACAGACCTTGGACTGGCTGTGTGTGTAGGGGGGGCGACCACCGACCCCCGTAACCACTTACCATGCCACCCTCATTTTTACGCTGCTACTGGTGGCGGTGCTGCCCTCAGAGCTGGGTGCCTGTCCAGCAGATGCTCATGTCCGGCTGCCCAGCTCTGAAGGCAATGCTGCCACCAGCAGCAGAGTAGAAGTAAGGGTGGCGATATTGCAACTTCTCTACAATAGCCTTGTGACCTCCTCTCCCCCGGGCTGGTGCAAGGATGTTTCACGCCCTAGGCGAAACTTCCACCTTGCGCCCTCCCCTGCCGTGGCCCCGCTCTGATGCACCCCCCTGCAGCAGCACCCCCCCCTGCGCTGAGGTGCCCCTCTTGTGGCAGCTCCCCACCCTCCGCCCTGAGGCAACCCCTCCCACCCCAGCTCACCCCTGCTTTGTGCATGAGCACAAGCACCCTGAGCACGCCGTCGCTGCTTCACTTCTCCAGGCTTGCAGCGCCAATCAGCTTAGGTGCTGAAGGCCTGGGAGGCAGGAGAAGTGAAGCAGCCACGGTGTGCTCCGGGAGGAGGCGGAGCAGGGGTGAGCTGGGGTGGGGAGTTCCCCTGCGTGCCGTCCCCCCCCTTACTCGCTGCAGGCAGCCCTCCCCATGCTCCCCTGCCCCAGCAATCTCTGCCTAAATGCCGCCGGCTACCAGGGCGGCCAAAGATCTGGCTGCCAAGGTTGCTGCCTGAAGAAAATGGCACCCCCCCAAATCCCAGCACCCTATGCGACCGCCTAAGTCGCCTAAATGGTTGCACCGGCCCTGCATACATTTTTAATAAAGGTCTCAAATATGTTTGCTCAGCTGATCAAAATGACCTGAAGGGATTTTTTCTGATCATTTTCTTCTGTGACCTAAATCCATGTTTGAAGCCAGATCTTCGACAGATAACGGGTAATACTTTAACCCGCCACAGATTGTGCGACCTAATCTACTCTTGAGAGAACGACAGAGTTACTCAATTTGGGGGGAAATTAGTAGGCAAAAATAGATTGCCAAACTGCACAGAGTCATTTCATTCCCTATTAAAGGCATTGAGGACTAAACCACATTTCTTCTGCAAAACTTTTCAACAATGATCCACTAAAAAGGCAGAAAACACCCCAATCCCTGCATTACAAAACTAATGAACCTGCTACCTGAGTGTCAGATGTACCTGAACTGTATTGTCTGTATCCAATTGCAAGAGACCAATTGCCTGTAAGCTCTCATACAATTGGGCAGTTTTGTTGCATGCACAGGCTTAGCGGGCCAATGGAAGTTCCCTCCTGCACAGGAGAATCTTTGGGTGATGTCTAGCTGCCCTTGCAGCTCCTATGTTACTATTTCCACTCCTGGCAACGGGGCCAGGGGGTGTGCCCAGGAAAACGAGGTGTGGTTGAGGTGTCTTCATACCTCAGGGATTCCTGGTTGGCAGAATGACCCATGGGGCTTATATACCGCTGATGCAACTTACAGCAGCTTTCCGGTCTCATATTCTGGGTGGGGATTTGGACTCTTTCATTTCTGGGTTGCTCAGATCTGGGGTTTTGGTACAGCCCATTACAGAGGTAGCATGTCCCAATTTAGTTCCCAGTTCAAACTTTCCTGAAGTTGGCAAGTTCAGAGCTGTGTAAAGCTGAGATTTTAATTCAGGTCCATTTCTACCTGGCCTACCCAGATGTGGCTAGACCACCTTCAGAAGTCACATTTTGTAGCAGACAGTGCAAGGAAAGGCGCTCACCAATCAAGCAAAACGCTGCCTGTGAGACAACCTTGAATATACCAAACTGCAGCAGCCCAAGTAGCCCCGTTCATCTCCTGTTTGCTGTTCATTCCTGCAAACTTTCCTCTTCCCAAGATGCTAAAACTAAAGCTTGTTCTGCAGTGTTTACTCATGTTTTTGACAGCCTGAGAAAAAAGCACATTATGCGCTGCTAACCCAATGTTACACATTTCTATGTGGCTTCACAGGGCTGGTGGTGGGGAGAGAAGTGCTGAAAGTGCAGACTCCAGACTCCAGTTGCAATTCAAACATTCAGCGTTGCAACAGAAGAGATTTCTTGCAGGCTTGCACTGTCGGAAAGCTTGAAATCCAAAGGGTTTTTCCTCCAAACTCTTTGCAGGCATCAGTACATGGACAGTCATTCAATATAAACAAAATCCTGCTTTATAGGGGAGCTTGCCTTAGTCTTCTGGTTAATGATCACTATTCCATTTGATTGATCATTTATAGCTTTGTAGCATTCAGAGGTTTTAACCCGGCTGGGACCCCATTGTACTGGGTACTGTACAAAAGTATCGTAAACAACAGTCCCAGATGCAAAGACCTTACAGTTTGAATGATAAGTCATAACGGGCAGGTAAAGCAAACAAGTGAGCAAAGGGAGAGAGGATGTGGGAACTAAACTAGGACGTTTCAGCACAAATTAACAGCATGCGCAATCTGTAGCTGATCAGTAGCAGTGATCACAGTAATCACAATCTGTGATCTGTAACCCCAGTCCTTTCCTCTTCCTGGTTAGTAGGGATCCTCCGACTAAAGCAGTCAAACCGGTCACAGATGATTGACTAGAGAAAGGTAAGAAATTCCCACCCTGCAGGCTGACTTTCATGTGTGCCTCTGCACCACGTCACAGCAAGTTAAAAGTTCAGGCAGCTGGACACAGTGGAAGGCAATTACACAGATACATAGGTAAATAATGCTTTGCATTAATCCAGTCTGTACCTGTGTCTGAAATAGAACCCAGCTCTTGTGTCACAATATTCTCGTGCTTGGGGCACAAACCCATCCTTTTCTTCACACACTTGATAGAACATGGAACCAGGAGGCCTTTGGTGGCTTATGGTCATTACAAAGTGCCTGACACACAAAGCCCGTGGCACTTCCTATTCCACAAGCAATTTTATAGGTTTAGCTTTCTCTTTGGAAAGGGGGTATGGGCTGTCAACATGTCATTCTAAAAACACTGCTATGAACCACATCACTCTAACTCCCTAGTAAAGCACTTCTATTGCCACTAGAGGTCACTAAAAACAGGTTCCAGGACAAATCATAACATTTTTACTCAGCAAGAACTCCTGCCAGGGATGTCAGACAAATTCAGATTTAACACGAAAATAAATGTCTGCGTTCTTTTCCTCCATTTGTAGGCATGTGAATTTAGTGCTCAAGAAATATGCCAGACTGGCAGCCTTGGAGATGAACGGTAGACTGCAGGCAGAGAATGTAGTAAACTTCCCCATCTGGCTTTGCCAATGTGCTTGGATCCTTGTCCGGAGGCATGAATCGTCGTTTCAGCCCCCATGGTCCATTCAGTCTCCAGACGTTCTACTGAGACAGACTACAAGGGGGATAATTAGAGAAAGTTCTCTGCCAATTGCAGATGTAATTTTTTAGCCTCAAGGTAGGGTTGTGCCTGCAAACCAGCACCACTTTGCTCCAATTTCAAATCTACAAGTTTTCTGGGAATGACTTTTTTTTTTTTGGTGGGGGGGGGTCTTGTAAATTTTGAAGCCTATTGTTCATACCTCCAGACTTGCCTAAGCTACTGTTCACAGGGCACTTTGCATTCATGCCCAGTTTGTTGGGATACATCACATGGTATTTTTGCTGTGTTCCTGATTTGCTGTCCGGTAATTTGTTGTCTCAGTACAGATTCATGGATGTTGAGGCCAGAAGGGATCTTTAGATCATGTAGTCAGACCTCCTGTATTACACAGGCCATAAAATTTCACCTAGTTACCCCTGCATTGAGCCCAACAACTAGTGTTTGACTGAAGGAAATCTTCCAGAAAGGCATCCAATCTTGATTTGATGAGCAGAGATTGAAAATCCACCATTTCCCTGGGTAATTTGTTCCAGTGGTTCCTCACCTCCACTGTTTAAAATTTGTGCCTAGTTCTAATATGAATTTGTCTGACTTCAGCTTACAACCATTGGTTCTTGTTCTGCCTCTCTCTGCTAGACTGAAGAGCTCTTCGGTACCGAGTATTTTCTCCCCAGGAAGGTACTTATACACTGTAGCCCAAACACCTCTCGGTCTCCTTTTTGATAAACTGAACAGATCGATCTCTTTAAATCTCTCCCTGTAGGGCATTTTCTCTGGCCCTTGAATATTTTTTGTGGCTTTTCTGCACTCCGATTTTTCAACATCCTTTTTAACATGTGGCCACCAGAACCGGACGTAGTTTTCTAGCAGCAGTCTCACCGATTCTGTAAATAGAGGTGAAATCACCTCAGACTACCTACTCCCAGGATCACACTGGGCCTCTTGGTTCCAGCATTGCACTGGGAGCTCATGGTCCATTGCTTGTCCACCATGATCCCAAATCCCTTTCGGGGTCACTGCTTTCCAGTAGGCAGTCCTCCATTCTGTAGGCATGGCCTGCATTCTTTCTGTCCCATGCGGGTTCTTGCATTTGACTGTATTGCAACATATTTTGTTTGAATGGGGCCATCTTGAAGCAATCCTCATCGCTCTGTGTGACTGACCTATTCTCATCATTACTTACTATTCTGCCAATCTTTGTGTCAGCCACAAATTTGATCAGTATTGATTTCATATTTACTTCCAGACCATGGATACAAATATTGAATAGTGCTGAGCCTAGTACTGATCCCTGGGGAACCCCGCTAGGAATACCTCCATCCAATGATGATTTCTCATTGACAAATACTTCTTGAGATTGGTCCATTAGCCCAGTGGTCTCCAACCTTTTTTGTCTGGCGGATGCCAGACAATGGGCCACCGAGGACTGTGGCCGGCGCGGACAAGCATCCACCGAAATGCTGCTGAGAAGCAGCAACGTCAATAGGCGTCACTGCTGAAATGCTGCCGAGAAGCAGCGTCATCCAGAGGCATTGCCGCCAAAATGCTGCTGATTTTTGGCAGCATTTTAGCAGCAACTTCTCTGGATGACACTGCTTGTTGGCGGCATTTCGGCGGATGCTCATCTGCTGGACAGTATCCAGGCGCACATAGATGCCCCGGTGGGCGCTCTCGCGCCCTTGGGCATCGCATTGGGAACCACTGCATTAGCCAGTTCTTAATCAGTGGTAACATGTTCTTTACTGATATTGCACAGTTATAATTTTTTAATCAGAATATCATGCTGTACTAAGTCAAATGCCATACAAAGGTCTAAATGTGTTACATCTACATAGTTCCTTTTGTCAATCAAATTTACAAATCCATCAATTTGTTTAATAAATCCATGTTGAATGGCACCGATTACACTCCCATACGTGACTTCTTTGTTGACTGAATCCTGTATCATCATGGGATTATTAGTCCACTATTTTCCTAATTATTTTTCCATATCATTATTCCATTATATTTTCCAGAATTGACCTCAGACTAACCAACCTGTCATTACCCAGGTTACCCTGCTTGTCTTGTTTGAATATTAGCATGACATTAGCACAGAAGGAGTCTTCTGGAGTTTCCCCATATTCCAGGATTTATTAAAAATTAACGTCAGCGGGCGAGAGATCTCTTCCAGCCAAGGTGCAAGTTATCCTCGTTGACTGATTTGAAAATGTTTATCCCTGGTAGATGCTGTTTAACATCCTTTTTAGCTCTAGTGGATTGGAAAGTACTTCATCATCCTGCTTCTTCACATAGCATTGTTAGGACTTTTTTCAGACACTGCATTGTATTTGAGTTCTCTAATCCAGATGGAAAAATGAGGGAAAAAACATTTTTCTTTTAATCCTAGCACTTAGGTCTGTTTGATTCCATCAGGTAGGGGCCTAGTACATTTAATGGTTTCATTAATCCTTCTGGGAACTGTCTTATTTTTACTTTATATTTTCCTTTCCATAAACACAGCACCTCTCAGTTTTGTAACCTGTGCACATCTCTCTACTGACGTTACAGAAGGCGAACAATTTATGAGTTTACCCTGCTTTATACAGGGTAAAACAGATTTATTTGGGGTTTGGACCTCATTGGGAGTTGAGCATCTGAGTTTTAAAGGCAGGAACATTTTTTAAGCTGCTTTCAATTAAGCTTGCAGTTTGTGGGATGTGGTTCAGACATGGGTCTGTGTTTGTGGCCGGCAAGCTTGCCTGGCACAGCCATGCAGGGCTCTGGAGTCCCAAGCTGGCAGGGAAAGCAGGGGCAGAAGTAGTCTTGGCACATCAGTTGGCCGCCCCATGGGAGTTTCCATCATCCAACCTGTCACAGGGGCCCAGTACATTTAATGGTTTCATTAATCCCTCTGGGAACTGTCTTATTTTACTTTATATTTGCCTTGCTTTACTGGTATCTGCAATTTCTCTTTTGCCAACAGACCAAGACTCTGTGTATTACTCATGAACAGAAGGGGGTTGCAAAAGCTTCAATGCACTAACATATTCCTAACTAATGTATAGATTATAATGTTTGCACTTTCTCTGTGCTTCACAAGCGAACTGAAACACACACATATGCACAACCTTTTGTATTTGTGTAGATACAAATGCAGATTGTATCAGCCATTCCATGATAGGAAAAGAAAAGAAAAGAAAATTCTCTGCATGGGGATGGCATAGATCCATTTTTCACTTTGGGTTTCATTAGTGAAATCTGAGCTATTACACAAATGTGACCTCCATTACTTTCGGTGGTATTCTGCAATGGAGAAGACCAGCTTAATAATGCTGCTGCTTCTACCAAGCAACTCTGTTCGTTAGTTTATTTGATTTTCAAGTGCTCCTTCTCAGCGCTGTGTCTCTCTCTGGGAACGGAGCACAAGATCAGATTCAGTAATGCAGGATCCTGCAAACTCAAATGAACTCACAGGTAATGCCAGAAGTTCTCAGCCAGCCGCAAATGATGGGAATTTACATTTATGCAATGCAGACATGGGATTTTGCTTGAGCACAAATACCAGCTATTTGTGAAGGCAATTTGCACGTGGACTGGACCAATGACAAAATTCACAGAATTGTGGGAGAGCCAAACTGGAGGACCCACTCAGCACTAATCAGTATCGTGTGCGGTGGCATTTTGTGTGGACAGTTATGTCACTGGCAAATTAGCTAAGGCCACGCCATCTGTTTCACATATGAAACCTCACAGTGGGTAACAAGTTTTTATTATTAGGTGTGTCCTGGGCAGGATTCAAATTAGCAGCCTAGGACCTACCTGCTGTTGGCTTCAATTAAACTATACTTCTGTGACAGGCCAGCAAGATTTGGCCTTTACTTTGCCACTTACCAGTTCTCAGGACTATCCCCTTGACTTGCTTTCCCAAGACATGTTTATGTTGCTCCAAACACTGGCCCATTCTTATCCTTAATTGACTATGAGCCACAGCAGGGAGAAAGTCAGCTCAAAACACCTTGGCTGAATAAGAATTAAATGCTGGGCTCTTAATATCACTCCAGGTGATATTTTATTTAAATATTCTCTATGTGGAACCATCTTTTTTAGCCAATGTGTATATTTCTAAAAAGGCAGTGCCCATTTCTCACAATTTCATCGCACAGATATGCTTCCCTGCACAATATTTTGGACCTGTATGCACAGTCCCATGAAGCTCCAGCATTGCGTCAAGGAGATACATCCTCAAGCAATTTAACAGCTGCTTTCTGGCTCTGTCAGCTTGCAACATTTTATCTGGGTCAGGCGAAGTATCTTTTCTTCCCTTGAAGCAGGTAAAACATTTGCTCATTTCAGGGTGACAGTAGGAGACATTACTGCAAACTCAAAGCCATTTTTACAAGGAAAATTGTAAATTAGGATGCACCTGCTCTGCTATTAAACAAGTGTTTGTAATAAGCTACCGATAAAGCTTCTTGTGCGTTGTTTTGAACTGGTTGCATAGGGAATTAAAGTTAACTCTCTCGATTGTATTGGTGACATGCTTATTTTAATAGGGTTTAACTCTAGATTAACACCAGTGTAACTGAGAAGAGAGGGCCCAATCAGATCCCTCCACAGGTAAATATCCCACTACTGCACAGAAGGGGAAGGGATTAGCCACATCCTACCAGCAATAGAGAGCTAGGGATGGAAAAGATAATACAAGCTCTTTACTCATGGTCACTCTCTCCATGGTGGGATGCCCTCTTAAAGAGCAGGTGGCCCCCCATGGCCTCTGCTAGTTGTGGGACTCCCCTGCAGCTGTACTCCCAGGAAAGGGATGGGAAGGAGCGCCAAGTGCCAGAGCAGAGGCATAAGGTCATGTGGGCCTGGTCTCTTTCTGATGCCCAGTATTTACACAGAGCCCAGAAGACTGACATGATTTGGTGACCGGCTCTGTAGGGTGAGAATTGGTGCTCAAACCCAAAATCTGGGCCTAGGGAGTCAGAGCCTCCTTTTGTTGTCACTGGTGTAAATCAGAGTATCTCCACTGTGGCTCCTATGTGTATCTAAAAGGAAATAGGCTAGAGAGAGACATGCAGACAGACAGAGTTTAGGGGTTCTCTGCATCGATGCTGAACCTAGTTTCATCCATTATGACATGGATGTAATTGGTAAGTAAAAGTCTCTCACTGACACCCAAGGCTCCCTGATCCCTCGAGAATACTACACTCACCACAGTCAATGGAATTACTCTGGGTTTACACTGGAGTCACTGACAGTAGAATATGTCCCATTATCTTTACCTGCAGCCATAGCGTGTCTCTCAGTGCACTTCTGCATGACAATTTTTCCTACCCACTCTCAAATGCCACCAGTCTCCACTGATTAATAAGCCACTACTCTCTGCTTTTTTTTTTTTTAAGTAAGTCAGAGAGAGCATAATCAGTCATTTCAATTATGGGCAATAAATCAGAGTAATTGGTTGGCAATTCGGACAGTACAAATGGCTCTGAAAAAGTGAGTGATGGTCGTAAGAACGGAATGCTTTGGTCTTTCACAGCACCTTGCGTCAAAGAATTTTAAAGTGATTTACAAACATTTTGTTACAGCTCACAACCGCCCTTTGACGTAGGGAAGTATTCTTTACCCCTGTATGCAGGTGGGGAAACTGAGGAATAGGGAGGCTCAGTGATTTGTCCAAGTTCCCACTGCAAGTCCGTGAAGAGCTAAGGACAGACTCCCAGTTGCAGACTTCCAGGTACACACACACACTTATCATTGTGGGTTTATGCATTTCCATGACATTAACATGGGTTTCATGTGTTTTTCACATATTTTGCCGGCTAGTTGATATAT
This sequence comes from Chelonoidis abingdonii, assembly GCF_003597395.2. Taxonomy (NCBI): domain Eukaryota; kingdom Metazoa; phylum Chordata; order Testudines; family Testudinidae; genus Chelonoidis; species Chelonoidis abingdonii. Next base: position 13,208,359 of record NC_133791.1, read on the forward strand.
ATGTTATACTAACATATGCACAACTGTACATATTTGATTATAACCCTCTCTCTCCACCTGCTCCTTATCCTCATAAGATCTTTGGGGCAGGAACCATGTCTTTGTATATGTTTATTTAACACCTAGCACGACAAGGCCCGGTTCTCATTGGGACTGTGTGCTTCGGCAATATTATTATTAATGTTATCCTTCCATATTACATTATGGGCATTTTTTAAACCAATAGCCTTCACAATGTACAAGATCTTTAAGCTTAAAAAGGGGATCTCTGCTGACTAAAATTTATCCCCATGAGTCACCGATAAATCCTGATCATGAACTGGCTCTGTAGGTTTGAGTAGTCAGGAGTTTTGTTAAACCCTCCACAGAATTCTTGCATTTTAGAGGCTCACATGCATTCGTTCTCCTTGACTTTCCTTAAAATTCTCACAGTGCCTAAGTGTACTGTCTTCTGGAGGTCACTGATCCTGATGTCCTGCACTCTCAGTTAGTTCTTGAGCTGCTCATCTGTATCCTTAGCGATTGCTCCAATTGCTCCAACAGTCACTGGGATTGTCTTCATTCTAGTTTTCCATAATCGTTCCACTTGGTGGCAGAGTTCTTCATACTTCATTATCTTCTCCTTTTGTTTCTTTTTCTATGTGTCTGTCTGCTGGGATCGCAACATCAATGAACGCTTTTTTGTCTTCTTTTCTACGACAACGATGTCTGGCCTGTTTGACAGCACCATTCAGTCTGTGACAATTGCCAGATCCCATAAAATCTTGACCTCTTCATTCCTAGAGCAGTTTCAATTAGGTGGTCATAATACTGCTCGGTTTGTTTAAATCCATATTTGCCACAGAGGCTCCAGTGCAGACACTTGGTGACCTCATTGTGTCTGTTCATATATTCTTTCCCAGCCAGGCTCCAACAGGCGCTCGGCACGTGTTCCACCGTCTCTTCCTTTCTGGAACACATTCTGCAGTTCAGGGAGCAGTGCTGTCGGTTAGTTTTGCTTTGAACATAATTAATCCTGAAGATCTGCTCTTGTGCACTGATAATGAGGCTCCCTGACTCTCTTTTGAGGCATCCTTCTACAAGCCAGGAGCGTGTTAGTTTTTGTTCACTAAGGGGTTCAAGCTTTCTCCACCAGTGTCTGTACCCTGATCTCTGTGCATATCTTTCGAGTCTCTCTTTGGCGATTTGCTTTCTCCTTTCTTCTATGCTTTCTTGGGCTTGGATGCACACTCAGTCATCACTTGTTATCATGAACAGACAATCTTTTACTCTGGCTGGCTCGTGATATATTTTATTCTTATACTTTATATTGTCAGATGCTTCTTCCATAGATAGCAGACCTTTTCTTCCACCATATGGTCCAGGGCTGGCTCCAGGCACCAGCATCCTAAGCAGGTGCTTGGGGTGGCAATCTGCAAGGAGTGGCAGTCTGTGTGTTTTTGCTGCCCCAAGCAGCACACCGAATTGTTGCCGTGGAGGGCGGGTGCAGTTCATGTGCCGTTAGGGCAGTACGCGCGTTTCTGCTGTGGCGGCAATTTGGCGGCAGCTTCTATGTTCAGCTGCCCGTGAGGGCAATTCGGCATGCTGCTTGGGGCGGCAAAAACAGTAGAACCAGCCCTGATATGGCTGGACCCCAACACCTTGGCTGCCAGTGCTGTCATACATTGCTCCCCCATCCATTTGCTGAATGCCACAACCATTCAGGAACTCTAGAGGACTGTGGAAAATGAACGTCTTCCCATCCACCACGACCTTAACAACATCCCTCACTACCATTTGCAGTCACGGGCATTGGACCCAGGCATTTAACCTTCAGCAATGCAACTTCAACCCTGAGGCAGCTTGGAAAGCCAAATGGACTTCACAAGAAGTCACAAATAAACACCTTGTGAAAGACCTGATGCAGTCGATCCGTGGCATCTATTTCCCATGTTGCTCATGGGCAACCGTAAAATATATCCACACAAACCACGGCCGATGCAGATACTTGCTACACAAACGGAAAATTAAAAATTCCAGTGTGTGACTGTGGTCTCCCAAAACAGACCATGGAACATATAACAACTCAGTGCCTGATTCACAAATATGAAGGAGGCATCACAGCAATGAACTCTGCTATTCCAGATGCAAATATCTGGTTTAACCATCTACATGTAAAATTTTAGTTGTTGCTCTATATCTGCATCAGTCATATGAAGGAGAAGAAGAAGCCGCGTGTACATCCTGTCGTCATTTTGACTAATATTCATTACTCTGTGCATCTCCTGGAGCCTTCTTGTTGGATGACAAATTTTTTCATCTCCTCTTGATTCCACTTGATCACCCCCACAGTGTACTACTGTACTACTGGTATCACGCACATATTAATAGCTCGGATCAAATTCTTCTAGTTGAGTTTTGTCCTTAGAGTCGGTCTTATTTGTCTGTACTATTCTTTCCGCACCTCTTCATTGACTTCCTTATGTTGTAACACTCACAGTTCCCTGATTCCAAAGTATTTGTAGGGGTTATGCTGAGAGATATCTTGAATAGCACCTTCGTTAACTTGTATGCCATCTGTCTGTCCCAGTTAGCCCTTCTTTACAGAGGTGGATGCATATTTAGCCAAGTCAACTCGTAGCTTTATATCTTCACCAAATGTATCTACCACTTCATCAATTTCTGTGTCTCCTTTTGTGATAGTCTATATAGTTTCAGATCATCCATGTATAACAAATAGTTAACTGGTTCCTGCCCTTTGCTGATATGGTAACCACAATTGGTCTCACGGAGCATCCATGCCAGCAGCAGCATTGCTACAACAAACGGCATTGGAAATATGGGATGCCTTTGAAAATGTCCTCTTTTAATTTGGACCTCACCAGTGAGAATGGAGTGTTATTATTAATTATTATTATTTATATACAGCAGCAACCAAGCACCCAACTGAAATAGGGCTCCCAACATGCCAGGCACTGTACAAACACATATTAATAGACAGTCCTGGCCCCAAGAAGTTTATGGTCTACACAGACAAGACCAACCAAGGAAATGTGTTTACCTACATTTTACAAGTGGGGAACAGAGGCACAGAGAGATTAATTGACTTGCTCACAGTCAAGTCTGTGGCACAACTGGACCCAGGACTTCTCTGTTCCAGCCCACCATTCCTTTCAACATAGATATTAAATAATAATAATAAAAGCCCAGTTAGAACTAAGTCCAAGTTCTGACACACTGAACAGCAAGTAAAATTACGTGAAACCCATGGTAATGGCATGTGAGTGCAAATGTTCACAATGCAAAAATGCTTCCAAACAGTTGAGTATAATACTGACGTATTATATATTATTCAGTCGTGTACAATGTTATGAAATGCTCTTATCTTGAAAATAAGATTTTACAAAAGCCACTTTTAACATGAAACAGTGACAGTGTTATAAACAGAGCTTTGCTAAACTCTGCCATTCAGTTGGCAATAGGTTTGCAAACTATTCTGGGTTTCAGCCTGGCTTGGTTCTCATCCCCTGAGTTTCAAGTGGCGCTTAGGCCCTAATCAAAACCAGTGTTTCAAAAGACTTCTATCCTGAGACTGGATTGAACCAAAATCTTTAAATGCCAACAGCCCTAAACCTGGGAGCATTCTCAGGCCAGATCTTAGTTTTTGCAAAGCCATTTCTAAGAAGTTAGAATGAATCTGGAAATTCAAATTAGAACCCTGTCAAAATGGCCAAAGTTTTGCCTAGTTTGGGTCAAAAAGCACACAAAATTGCTGAGTTTCACAAGACATTGAAGCAAAACCATAAATCCCTCCCTTGAATGGTTTTATGACTTTTATTTATTATTTGCAGCACCGTAGCATCTATGAGCCCTCATCGTGGGCCAGGACCCTGCTGAGTGAGGCATGGTACAAACAGAAAAAAAGTTAATCCTCATAGGATTTCCCCCCTAAACCTAGTGAAGGTTCACTTGAAAATTTGCTCAAACAAAACATTTGGTGAATCTGGACCAAGTTTTGGAGCCATAATAAAACTTGTAAGCAGAAAAGTGTCACCGTGGTTCATGTGTCACTAAAAGCTGTTTGCACAGCTCTAATTATAAAACTGTTGCTAACATATTTGTGTATGCTGCAAATGGCGCATTTTTCATTAGCTGAGCGAGTAGGGCAAAGGAGTTGTGTATTTCCACTCATGTTGTGAAAAGTGTCTTTTTAATAAGAACAGAATCAGGTGCTTGTTTGTGGGTGGGGGGGTTTCATTCTCATATACAAATAAACAACAGAAGCAATATATTCATTAGAAATATATTTGTGTAATTTGTAACCATGGCACTACTTAGTGAAAATCATGTCGTTTCATTTTCTTGAAAGAGCAAGAAGAGAGTAAGAGAGAATTGATGCAGCATATTCTTTGACTGGACCAATTAATTTTGTTTCAGTGCATTTCCAGAAAGAATAGTCTTATGATTATAACTGTAACATTATATCAAGTTGAAGAAGCTGCAGAGATAGGGTGGAATGAGAAACTGAATTACACTAGGCTTGATTCTGATCTCACCCTGGTGTACATGAGAAGTAACTCCACTGAGACCAATGGAATTATACTGACGTAAGATCAGAATTAGATTTACTGTATATCTTGTGCTCCAACCTAGCTTATGTAATAATAATATATAGCCCAATATAGTGCTTTTCACCCCAGATCTCAAAGCACTTTGTAAAGATAAATAAGTATTAATCCCCCTTGTACAGATAGGGAAACTGAGGCACAGAGACGGAAAGTGACCTGTCAGAAGTCACATAGCAGGCCAACGGTAGAACTGGAAACTGAATGCAGGTCTCTTGAGTCCCAGTCTTGTTCCCTATCCACTGACCCACACAACCTGTCAAATAGGCAAATTAAATTTCACTCCCATCTGTTTGAGCAATTAGCACACAATATAGATACAAGGGATTTGGGTGATTGCCATAAAAATCAATCTGCATGAACTGTGCAAGGCAAAATCATAGCAAAAAAAAATGTTTTACAGAAACAATACCAGTTTTTACAGTAGTTAGATGCTACTTATGGTCACATCTGAGTCTTCTACAACAGAGCATAGTTCTTGGCTTGCTTTTTCTTTTTTTGTGTTTGTTTTTGGGGTTTTTGGTACTATTTTCAGTCTTCGTAGCTTTTCTAAATAATATTTTCAGTCTGTACATTTTTAAAAAAATATTTCCATGACAAATTTTTTAAAAATATACTTGTCCAAAAAAGCTGTCGATTGCTATTCCAAAAATCTCCTGTAATAAATGTTCATTTATCTTTTTAACAAAAATATCTGCCCTTTTATAGATGAAATCAAGTTTTGACAAGACCTATAATACAGTCAGAATTGATGCATCCTAGAGCCAGATTCCGCTCTTGTTTGCATTGGTGCCAATCTGGATTAACTCCATTGATTTCACTGGTGTTATTCTGGATTGATACCAGTGCAACTGTGAGCAGAACATAGCCCTTAGTATTTCAAAACAATAATTTAGAGCCAGATTCTGCAAGCAGACCCTTGCTCCTGCTTGAAGTCCAACTGAATACAATAAGGGGTGTGTGAATACCAGCATCGTCCCACCTGGATCTGCTTGCAAGATCAGGGCCTTATTGGCCAATAATTTTCATTGACTATGTCATGCTGCCAGAGCAAGAGTAGGAGAAGATCCCCAGTTCTTCTAATATCTCACCCCAGTTCCATGCATTACAATCATCATTTTTCATCATGTCTATTTATTCAATATTGACTCACTGAAGAAATAAATGATTTAAAACATTCTTTGATAAATGTCAACCCCCTTCCTGAGCAAACTCCCTGGTGATTCCTGCCTTGTGGAAACATAACATAATTCTTCTATGCAGTGACAAGGCTGTTGGGATGACTGTGACGGGTAGGGGGGGAGAAGTCATCTCTGCTATGAGAGTACCTCCTAAGACCCTGATTCATCAAAGCATCCTTATTCAGGACAGTACTTAATCATGTGCTTCAATCCTACTGAAATCACTGGGGCTTCATCACATATTTAAATCTTGCCCAAAATCAGTGTTTAAACATGGATGGGGATTTGTATTCTAAACCACGATCCACAGCCATGTTTTATCCCTGGCCTCGTCTTAGTGTTGGGCCAAGCTAAAACCTCCATGCCAAACTCTCCAATATTGTGGGTATTCACAATCCAGATGGTTTGTTTTGTATTTCATAATGGGAACTTGGTATACTCATACTTGGGACTCACTTCTAGCTAGGCCTGGCCTTAAACTTCAAAACTCAGAGACAGATCTGACCCAGATTGCAAATGCCCCGAGACTGGGGTTTTTCCAGTTCAGCTGAGGGAACCAATTTTAAAATGCAAACTCAGAAGAAACCTCTCAATCTTTGGGGATGTTCAAATGCAGTGTTATGCTTCATCCTCAGGTCTCATGGTCATGAACTTGGGTATAATGAAGCTCTATTTATAATGAAGTAGAATGAATGCACCAGAGTATTTCAGTACATTGCTGTATGCAGACTGCAATTCCAGTTGGAGTGTCTCTCTGCTGATTATAGTGAAGTTGTTCAAGTGGCTAATGACACCCAGTGTTGTTCCAGGATTTAATGATACATTAGGAGAAAGATCTTGGTCCTCAGTATTGCAGAGCTAAGGATTGTCTTTGCTTCATTGCCCCCAAAACCAAAAAGGAAATCTATCATTATTTATACCCTGGCTAAAGGTATGCTGGGCAGTGGCTTAACTGCAGCTAATGCTTGAGGGTTTTTTTGTTGTTGTTGAGACCTAGAACACGATTGGTTTATTTAAAATGTTTCTTTGCTTGAATGAGGCCCATAACTCGGAGCACTGACTTGCGGGAGAATCTTTGCAGAGACACCATATGTAAAGAAAACATCAAACTTCCTATAATGGTTTACACAACTCTATGAACCAATTTAATTGAATTTGGTCATTTGGGAAGCTGGGGAAGTTTACTTGGCTCTCCCCCTCCCCAGGTAGAGGGAGGAGACCATATGAAATTGCTTCTGTATTTCCAACTAAAAGCTCTGTATTTATGCTATATATAGTGGGCCCTTTTTAGGGTGCAGTTAGAACAATCTATTAAGTACATATGCTATCATGAGGACAACCTTTTCCAAACACTGGGACTTTTTTTGGATTCATTCCCCTCTTTCTTCCTCTCCTAGTCCCACCCTGAGTTTAAAAGCAATGTTTGTTTGAACTCCACAGAAACAGATCCAGTGTCAAGAGATCTAGGTTCGTCTTTCTTTCTTTCTTTTTCTTTGACATTGGCTGTTGATCCAATAATTTATAAATGAGGGATATTTAAATATAGGAAAGATTCAGTCCTCGCTGTCTTCTTCATCGTCATCATCTTTGCTGGGAGCACATCTCTGGAAGCAATGCACCAGCGCCGCCAAGAGGAAGCTTGACAGAATGGCGGCAATGGAGACCGCGACTCCAGAGAAGATGATGATCAACAGATCCGTTAATGACAAACTAAATTTGCATTCACTGAAGCTGACCTCAGATAATTCATCCAGAGAGATTCTTCTGTTTTCCACTGGCAGGGAACACTGGAGTTCATGTAGACCTGCAAAGAAAAAAAAAAAAAGAGGGAGAAGATGAGAAGCGCATTGGCCAATCATTTACTTGACTAAAGCTGGGACCCAGATAGCTGGGGAGATTTGTATGGGGATCACCTTTAGGTTTCTAAGTTTGTATTCAGTGAGTCCAGGAAGGAAGTGACTAAAAGCTGACATCATCTGATGGCTGTTGTTACACAGCCCGTGCAAAATAAGCTTTGGGAGTACTGGACAAGTGTCCACCTCCCCAAATTTGAACATTAGTGTTGACCTCAGCAAAGAAGGCAAGGATGGAATGGACCATGAAGGCTGAGTTATGCACTCCTCTTTACCCCTTTGGGCCAGGTTTGATATATAAGTGAGTCAGGGTGGGAAAGCCTGCAACATGCATGTTCTGCAAATAACAACAGGACTTCAGTCTTCAGGGCTGTCTGTTTTGGGTGTTTCTTGTGTGCTATAGTCACCTATAAAAATAAAACACATTCTTAAATGTAAGCCTCCACATCATAGCATTATTTTCATATACGACCCTATAATACCTGTGAGATTTTTGTCCCCCTGTGTGCAGCAACAAAACCAAGTAGGAAGGGTAAAATTCCCCTCTGCGCAAAGGATGAGCAATGTTATGCACCATCTAAATCCCAATTATGCTTTATTTTGAGGGCTAAAGTGAGACTTGACTAATGCCTAGGTCTTGTGCTGCCCTTCGCATGACAGTAAATTTTACCCTTTGTAATTATCTTGTTTGAAACAGATCATTGTTCCTGTAAGCCAAAGGAAAATGCAGAGAGATGCCCAGGGCAACTGCCGTTGGTGCAGATGTGGTGAACTTTGGCCTCCCCCACACCCACTTCCTATGGCTAAAACTATAGTGATGTTTTTCCTTCTGATCAAGATAACAGCTTGAGCTTAACCGATGCTTGATTAATTCTGTGATCCGCTTTCATCTTCTCCTTTACACTTTGTTATAAGATATTATTCCTCCATGCATTATTGAGGAATGCCTACAGCTGCGTAATAGTTTGGTTTCTTTATGATGAAGTTAGGAAATCCAAATTCAGAAACGAGTATGAATGTAGCTTGATACGGACAGCGAGGACACTGGTAAAAGTAATCTCCTCCTTGCAGAGCAAGCAGACTGGAAAGAGTATTTCTAATGGTACCAAGGAAGTGCTTTGATGGACTGATGGGTAAAGTGAGTGAACTCTTCAGGGGTTGTTAGCATGATGGACTCTACTTGGCTATTGAAGATAGGAATGTAAAGGAGAAATATGAAAAATGTGGATTAATGGCCTGGGAGCCGCTACTGTTCTATTTGATACATTCTTCCCTTTGTCTGCTGGTGAGCACAGAATAGCTGGAAAGGCACCTGGCCAGTCAGGTTTTGACTCTGCATCATCGCGCTCTCACAGTTCAAGGTGTGTTTCTGGGGAAGTACTGCATGAGCACAGTTCCCACTTCATTGTAATTACATGGAGAGTTGTTACAATAGGACTGCAAGGGGTGTTTACGACTATCAGATTGAGATGGTTGAAGCTAGTGATCTAGATGTGACAGACAGTCTGGACCTCGCTTAGCTGTTACATATTAGTTGCTTCATTTAGGATGCAGTTCGGTTGAAGTCCATCCTAGGCTCATTGTTCCACTGTCTTTTTGACTCTATCATGTTACAACTCTGGTTTACCAAATTCTGGCTCCTAAACCTCTCGGCACAACCCTGGCTAATCCTCCCAAGGTTCTAGCCTCTTCACTGTGCGCCATGTTCCTCTCATCCACAGCACAATACGTAGCCGCCCTCAGCTTCTCCAAAGCAAGCTAGAAAATGAGGACATCGGTCTGGATGCCCAAGACTGGGTGGCAGAGGATGCTACTGAGCAGTTTCCACATGACAAATTGTCACCTGGAGCATGAGCTGCAAGTTCTAAGCTTGGAGTGCAGTGGAAATGTGTGCTGGACAGCCACGCAGACTGGCTGGCTATGCGGACCTTTTGAAACCATCTTGTCTGCATCACTAGTCAGCATCCTATTAAGCTGCGGAAGCCAAAGATTTCAAATGTCCTCTGAGACCTTCAGCAAATTGGGGCTGCCCTGCATTTAAACAGGTCCATAGATGTTCCCTAGACTTTGTGCAGGCCGGGTGATAAATCGGTGCACTCAGCTAGTGGGAGGACGGTATAATTTAATTATAATGTCTGTGACTAGTAGGGGCAGCTGGAGGAGGTAGGAGAGAAGGAACTGCTACTCCATAGCTTGCAGGGGTGTTTTCTGTACCCTCCAGGCACCTCTGCAGATCACAGCCTGTTCACTGGAGCTTTGCGTTGGGTCTAGCTAGCATTTGCACTTGGGACAGCCATTGTAACCTAGTTATTTATCCAGTGATAACAAAAAGGGCAAAAAGCAAAATAAGATCGGAACAGAAGCCCCTCCCCTCCCAAGATCCCTGGGAAAGAAACCAGGGTGAAAAGAAAATGTAGAGGTCTTAGCAAGGGACGCTAAGCCCTATGACCTAGATCTCTCTCAATTCTATCAGATGTTAAAGCCGTGAACAAGGATAAAACAATTCATTGCAAATTGCACACGCAGCTACTGATTTACATTCTTCTCACCAGATTGTCACAAGTAAGGATTTTAGTTGTACTCAGAACAATAAAATAATTACTGCCAATAATATAGTGTACGTAAGCCTCATCTCCGTGCAAGAGCCACCTAGTTCTCTGAGCCAAAGCAGCTAAAAGGCCCTGATAAAACTCATGAGAGCTGGACACAAAACATTCTTGGAGAAGAAGGTTTGGCTATGGAATGAGCTACCAGAGGGGATTAGACTATGCCAAAATTTGGCCACATTTAGAACATGTGGCCAGGCACAGTGTTTTGCGTAAGCTTTTCTAGTGGAACTGGAAAGGTTTTTTCTATATTGCAAATAAACAAACGCACCTGTATACTCTAAACAGGCTTCCTAAAATCTGGGAAAGGAGAAGAGCAAAAGTCTGCTATGATTTATACTAACCTAATTCACTTATGTGATGCTTAGCTAATACAGGGCCAAATTTTCAAAAGAGCCTCACATATAGGGTTCTGAGCATGACTGAAAATCAGCCCCCAATTTTGGATGATGAACACTTGAAATTCTAGCCCTGAGCTGTTTTGAAAGTCTGACAGTGAAGTCCAACCTAGAAAACCCCCAAATAGATTTAATGCCATGCAAGCATCTTAATATGTTTTACAAATATTAATGCTGTGATTTTCAAAAGCAAGTAAATGATTTAGGACCACATTTCCCATTGACTTTCAAAGGGCCTTGTGCTCCTAAATTGCTTAAGTGCTTTTGAAAATCTAACCCTAAATTATTAAACTTCCTAATACCTTTGTGAGGCATGTATTATTCCCTTTTAAGATATGGGGAAACTAAGGCACCAAGCTTTAAAGAGCACCCCAGCTCCAGTGTGTCAATTGTAGATGAGAAGTAGATGCCAGTGAACCCTGCAAAACTTTTGCATACAGTTGCACCTAGAAATTAATTGTCCACTGCTCTGGTAGTTTGCAGAGAAGGCCTCGTATGTTGTAAGTTCAGTTTTATTCTCTCAAAAGCAAAAGGACAGTTTCTTTCCTCCTGCTTCTGAGAAATTTCCTTGCTGTTCAGTTGTATTCTGAAAAATGCTTCATGTCAGGCTGCTACAATCACATTTTGTAACATAAAAGGACCTGACTGGTGAACTGTGCTGAAAAATCAGACTTTCATCTGAACCTTTGAGAAAAATCCTGCCTTTTAAAATTTCTTGGCTGATGCGTCACACTGGGTCAAAAGAGTCAAGTCACGAATCATGAGGCGATACGGCTAGGAAATAACAAAGGGAGAGAAAGAAACTTTCTGAAAGGGATATTGGAGAATGCTGCAAGAGAACTTCTTTGAACAGCACTGAAAGCTCATAATGGGTTCTGGAGCAAATCATTTGGAAGGCTAGGAGTTTGAGCAATTATGCATTTCATTGAAAATTGAAAATTAGTCAAAGCAGCAAAGAGTCCTGTGGCACCTTATAGACTAACAGACGTTTTGGAGCATGAGCTTTCATGGGTGAATACCCACTTCGTCAGATGCATGAAAATTAGTCCTGATTCCATTAAATTATCCTGCAAAAATAGGACCATTTTCAGAGCAGAGAGCGTGTACGATCCCTAAACTGCAGCCTCATTCATACGCTGGGTCTCTGAACCCTCGCTGATTGAAACTCTTGGTTAGGGAAGCTTAGGTTCCTGGCATATGGCTGAATCACAATTTACTTTTTAATTTGAATTAATATTCACAGATATTCTTTTCCCATGAGTCCCTCTGTTTTAGCCATTCAGTCTCTGAATCCGTTTATGGAAGTGTCATCTTCCAGGGTGCTGAGTGCCCTCAATTTGCAGGACTGACTTTACTCCTGGGCCTCTTTCCTGGGGCTGCTGAGGGTTAACGTAATGGGGAGCAGCAGGATTGGAAGCATAGCTCCCATTCTGCTGTTAAAATTAGCGGGAGCTCCCCAGCTACTGCTCCCAGATACTGGACCATCACACAGAGTCCATCAAAATAATAAAAACTTTTGGATACTTTTTATATAGACTAGAGTTGAAACAGAGACCAAGACAGCAAAGGCTACGTATGCAATTCCCCAGAACCATCCAGTTTCCCTATGATTTATTGAATACCATTTGTACACTAGAAATAATGAAATCTAGTTGCTTTTTGCTTCTCAAACACTAATTATATCTTAACGGTTAAAATACATTGGAACATAATTAGGGAGCAGCCACAAGCGAATCAGGGTAACATATTGCAAATTAGAATGAACAGGAAGATGTTTGCTATGGGGAGGCGATCAGTGCCATGCTGTGACAGAAAAGTCTGCTCCAAGGGGACATAGGAAGGTTTCAGTTAAGTATAGCTGAGAAAATGGGGGAAGGGTGGGAGAGGGGAGAGAATCTGCAAATAGTCAATCAAACGTGAAAGCGAATTTCAGTTTTAATATGGTTGTGACCCTTTGGGCTTCACTAGCGTAAATACTCATGAGCAGCCCGTTGTTTAGCTCAAGTGCCTGAATATTCACTCAGGCTGAAACTCCCCCCAAGTTCAGAGGGCAAGTGTAACCCATGCCTGCTTGGTGCGGTGCTCTGTCCCCCTCTAGTAACACCTAGGCCTTGAGGACTGATGAATCTGTACAGCTGAAGCTAAGAGGCAGGTGGCTTTTAGCTCATGCACAGAAGCTCATACATAAGCTCTTGAGGTCCGCGGTTCAATCCCACCCACTGACGATTGGGGTCTGTCGGTATTACACAAGGACCAGGCCCATGCACCACTTAAATTCCACTGGACTTAAATGCAGTTTAAGTAACTGATAAGCTTTGTGCTGGGACTCTGCACGGGGTGAATTTCATCCATAGGATAAAATTCTGCACTGACATTAAAAGCGGTATTCCTGAATCAGGGTCTCATTGTGCTAGACATGGTACAAAAATGGAGTCAAAGTCCCAGCCCCAAAGAGCATACAATCTAACATCTTTGCAGTCCCACTGAAGCCAGCGGTGAGAGTCAAGGCCCGATATGACCTCTTAGGTCAAAACTAGTTAATAGTGTGTTATTTTGAAATGTGTAAGCCTGCTTTTCCTGTTTTCATTTTACAGATACAGTCTTATCGAGAGCACTATCTCTGGTGCCATGAAATGAGTGTTGTTGTAATTATAATTCTTAGCATATGCACACACCTAGGAAAATCATAAAGTTGGGATGTATGGCTAGAGCCAAACTTCCTCAAAGGTGGTCAGATCCGATGGTCTAGTTTGGGCTGACCATCTATCAGCCTCCATAACTATAGTTAGCTTGTGAATACCATTCAGAGAAACTAGTTCCAGACAGCTAAGTTTTCCCATACATAAAATTCAAGGCATGTATTTCTTGGCATAGATTGCCACAGTAGCTATTGGAGTCCATGAATATTGACTCCTGTTTGTTGCCAGCACCCCTGTCGGTCACGCCCTTATTACACAGACAACATTTACTTCAGACAAAGAACAAAAGAAAGAACTAAAGAAAAAACAATTCTAAAATCCTAAGGAGAGACAGAACGCAGCCCTGCCCTCTGTAACATTCAGCATCTGGACTAAAATTCAGAACGGCAGCTACCCTGTGCAGTAGGCAAGGGAACTCCAATCCATTTAAGGGGACAGCGTGCAGAAAACAGAGTGAAAGCTTTCCTTTCTTATTATAGTTACACAGAGCAAACAGGCAAAAAAAAAATAGGGGTATGGAGATATAATGTTATGGTAAGTGGCACTATAATAAAGAGGGCTCCTGTTTTCTGGTACATTTGAGTTGTAGTCAGCACAAGTCTAGAGAAGGGCTGCAGTGTGCTCGTCAATCCTGGGGTCCGGTAGGAGTACTGATCTGGTCCTCAATTTAACTTAGAACAGCATAATTTATACTGTCTGCCTATGTTCTTGGAAGCACTGTTCCAGCAAGCAGAGATCAGCCTGGCATAAGTACATCCTGGCTGCTCCCCCTGACCCAGCACCTAGCAGTCTCTATACAGGAGGAATCCTTCACGGTCTGGATCCACCCAGCATTAGGGCTGTGTTGTGTCTGGAGTGGCACACCCATGCACAAGCGTATTGGAGCCAAGATTGACACTGTATTTTCTTGAGAGAAAAAGAAATAGAGAAACAGGAGAAAGAGAGATTGTTTCTAGGTGCATCACCTCCTGGAGCCTGGGAATAACTCACCATGGTGATGCGTCCAGTATCTAACAGGCAGATTTTCTTTGTGTGGTACTGGGAAAGATTGGGGCCCAATCCTGCACAACTGATGTCAATAGTAGTTTTCCTGTTGACCTCAGTGGGAGCAGGATTGAGCCCAGAGGGAATATGTCAGCTCTGTTCCTTTCCCCGAATGTATGACATTCCCCCATCTTCACCTTACATCAGGATGTAAAGCATCCGAATCAAAGAGCGTTTGTATTGTACTGAGCCCTGGGGGAATATTTCCTACTGTGTGTGAACTAGAGTTTGCTATAGTGATGGAAAGCCTGATTACAAAACAAACACACACACACAAAGTACTCCTCTTTGTTTAGCTGTGGGTCCTGGAATCTAGGTCACACTCTCAAACAAACCAGATTAGATTGGTATTTTCTACTTGCTTTATTCTCACACACTCCAACATTCAGGTTTAGCCCAGAGTTTTCATAGAGTTCTTAGTCATGGAAACTAATAGATGCCACAGGCAAAGCTCGGCCTGAGACAAAAGAGGCCTTGCTAGCTCCCAGCTATGGCTCACCCACACTGTGTATGGGCCGTCTTCTGGTTGAGACCAGGAGGGAAAAAAAGAGCCCGCTAAAGCTCTTTTGGGAATAACCTAACGTGACTGCATTACTCATTGGGAGCTGGAGTCGGTGGGGGTGGGAGAGAGAGAGACCATGTATTGTTCCATTCAAATTGGTGAATTAACTTTGCGAGGCTTATCCAAAGACCATTACAGTATGGGAGTCTTCCTGGTGACCTCAAGGGGCTTTGGATCAGGTCCTTTATCTGTAACAGGAGTGATAATAATAGCAATGTCTCCAACTGCGCATGGTGCTTCTCTTCCCCAAGTGATGCATGGAGTCCAAGATAATAAAGGACACCACCAGTGGTTTTCAACATTTTCATTTGCGGACCCCTAAAAAATTTCGAATGGACGTGCAGACTGCTTTGGAAATCTTGCATAGTGGGTCTGTGGACCATGGGCTGAAAACTACTACAATACAAATTGCATCATATCTACTGATTGCTGACTGAAAGTGCTACATACCTGGGCAACACTTGATGAATTTAGTAAGATATGTGGACCGTAACAATTCCTTTGTTGCCTTTCATAGCTTGGTGTCACACCCTTCATGCTATTTAAATGTGAGTCATTGTCATCATCATGAAATTTGAGTCCATTATTTCAGAAGTACGGACATTCTGTGTTTGAGAAGAGGTCCTATCTCACATCTAGCAACAGATCCACGTGGTGGATCTTAAATGCACTGGTCTGTCTCCTCTGTACATGGAACTCCCTCCCACAGGTGATCCTGGGGGTTCTGTGCAGGAAGGAAGGGCAAGACAGCCTGCTGCAAAGTGGTCAGCATTAATTACAATAGTTATTTCCCAACAGGGAGGCTGCTGCACAGTGTGGCTTCCCCACCTAGTCTGTATCCTCTCCACCCACCTGGGTCAGAGGTCCTGAAGAATGATGACATTTAAGCTCAGCTCCTCATCTTCTGACAGATGTATTGTCCATTTGTCTGCGATTTATTGCTTCTTTCTTCCTCTCTGCAGTGAAAATCAGCAGGGATGATCTAACCCTTACCGATCTATTATACCACGATAATAGAGAAATACTGAGATACTTTCCAGCAATGGGTCGCTCAGGTATTAACATACTGAGCCACTCTAGCAAAGGCATAAATACACAGTGCACGAGGATTTGGGACTTTTTTTTAGACAATCCTTTTGTCACTTAAATGTGTGCAAATCCCAGGGGCTGCAATAACAAGCTGTTGAAAACAAGCAAAGTGCCCTGGTCTTGACTGAGAACCCCTGCACCTTTTATTTAACCGTTGTGTTTAAAATTTGTTTAACAACAGAACCCAGAGCTCCAATCAGGATTGGGGACACACCATGCAAACATGTCTGAATCTGTTGACACTCACCCCGTCTTGTCAACAGTTGGGAGTGGGCCACATCCACCCTAACTGAATTGGGCTCGTTAGCACTGACCCCCTACTCGATAAGGCAACTCCCATCTTCTCATGTGTTGTATATTTTTACCTGCTTACTGTATTTTCCACTCCATGCATCTGATGAAATGGGTTATAGCCTATGAAAGCTTATGCCCAAATAAATTTGTTAGTTTCTAAGGTGCCACAAGGACTCCTCGTTGTTTTTGCTGATACAGACTGACACGGCTACCTCTCTGAAACCAGTCACCGTTCTGAAGGCCTAAAAAAATAACTCAGTGGGAATTTCAGCATTTTGACTGGAATGCAAGCACAGAGTGAAAGGAAGGAAAGAGAGGACGTGCACCACCAGGTAGAGCTGGCTGTGCCTGGCCCAATATGGGTGTGCAAAGGGTTGGGGGCGACAGCATGAGGAGCTATTTGCTTGTGCCCCCAATGAATTCCCCCTTTGTGCAGCAGCCTCCCACAATAGTCACCTCCATCAGCTTTGTGCTGATCCCATCTCCCTGCATATGAGGCATGGTGTGAGTGGGCTGAAAGAGAGAGTAGCAATGGTCAGTCAGTATAGACCTGAGCCCCTGTGATTCTTCACTCCTGTTTCAATGGTTGAAGACAAGGGTCATTACAACAGGGATACAAGTTAGGGCTGCCCCAGACTATCCCAGATGCTTCGCCCTCTGAATGTGGAAGGTGGCAAGCCGACTCTCTTCTGTACCTGCTCCTTAGGCACCGAGACAAATCTATCCCAAGGACTCCTCTAGGTTCCCCAAAGTGATTGGGAAGGAGTTGGCTCTTGAAACAGCCAGTAGAGGCACTCAGGTCAAAGGGTGGTGCCACGGTCATGTTCTCTAGGAGGAGGCCATTGGTGTGGTGTGCCTGCACACCATCCCCACCATGGCATAGGACTTAGAGACACAGTTCAAACCCAAACACCTAGACTGCACTGTTTCCTATGCGTGATTCCTGGTGCAACAGAGAGGTCTGAACACAGGACATTAGATAACAGAAGATCAAGACAGGCACAGCTAGCATTACTTATGTGCTTGCATAATATGAAGCTCGAGTTTTACATACGGATTGTTTAGACTAGGTCTTTCTGTCACCAGATGGGAGATAAGATCTTCTCTGGTGAGTAATAAAAATCCCTTTGAGTCTCCTAACAAATTATAACAACCTTGCCAGAAGACAAACTGTACAGAAGTGGGCAAAATGTGTGCAGAGATGCTCAGAGTATCAGTTATGTTGTGGAGCCCTAGAGAACTTGCCCCACTGCAATCCTCCACTGCTGTCTAAAACCTGACAAAGAACGGGTCCCATTTATGTTATGCTGATTGACACAAATAGTAAACCAATAGTCAAGTACATCAATAGTCATAGGATGACCAGATGCCCTGATTTTATAGAGACAGACCTGATATTTGGGGCTTTTTCTTATATAGGTGCCAATTACCCCTCCCATCTCTGTCCTGATTTTTCACACTTGCTATCTGGTCACTCAACATGGTCACCAATCTCAGATGCCAGTCTGTTCAAGGTTTTATTAGTGCAGCACTAGATTTTGGTCCAAGAACAAGTGCCCAAGTTATCCAGCCCCTTGGAGATAAAACCTCAGTAAAATGTAAAAACCTAGTAGTTGAACAGTTCCTTCTGTAAGTCCACAGTCCCTTAAAGAAAAGTTCTATAGGATGTAATAGGAATGTTACCTTTTCTAGAGGTTTTTTAACTCTCCTATTCAGTTTAATAGAGAATTCTATCCCGGCTACACCATTCTGTAAGTTTCCCCGAGCTCATTGGACTGACGAAACAAAGGCACATCAGTTTTCAGGACCAGCAGCACACAAGGGCGTGATGTGGCCAGCACGATGTCCAACTGCACTGGCGATGAGGATCCAGTGGGAAAATGAGTGAGATCTGAACTGGCAACTTTCAGGACTGTGATCAAGATCCTCCAAGATCCAGCCACCTCCTACACAATTCTATGAAATGGCTAATATAACTGGAGCAAGGATCTCATTCACTGTTCATGTCTATGGGTTTTGAGAGTAACTTCTATAGAACCCTGTTGATTTCACCCCTTTTAAAATTCTACCAGGCTTTCCCATAAAAGGTGTCTCATGGGGGCTGTGGAAGTCTGAAGTTGAAAAATTAGCTGGAGCTAATAAAGATGACAGTTATATAAATAGGGTGACCAGACAGCAAGTGTAAAAAATCAGGACCGTGGGGGGGAGGATAATAGGTGCCTATACAAGAAAAAGCCCCCAAAATCGGGACTGCGCCTATAAAATCGGGACATCTGGTCACTCTATATATAAATCAACTTGCTCCCACCCAGCGTACAGAAGAGTCACTTCTTCATACCAAACACAAATCTGTAAATGAAATAACAAGTGTTATAAATATGTCACGTGTTATTTTGGTCAGGGTCACCCTTTATCTTGTAAACTCCAGCTGTCCCAAGGACAAGGTCGTAAGTTCTGTATCATTCTGGTGTGTCGTTTGCAGAGACAGATGCATTCATGTGGGAAGCAGTCTATTGTTTCTCATTCTTGTTATTACTGGAACACTTAGAACCCCAGGCAGAGATCAGGCACTAGGCAGCAGCTAGGCATTGCACTAGGGCTTTTATGTGCACATGACAACAAGGTGGTCTGTGTCTTTAAGAACCGACAGTCTAAATAAAGTGGGAACCTTGGGACTGATGGAGCTGTAGAACATATTTTGAAAGGAGGTGTGTTCTGAGGCACATCAGGATATGTGCACTGTTTCTTTAAATAGCAGAAAGTAAGGAAGGATAGTGCTGAGGGAAGGTTCTAGGCAGAAGCTCAACTTATTTTAATAAAGTTCCTTGTTCAGTGTTCAAAGAACGGGACTCAGGGATGCTTTACTATCGTCAGACAGAGGGGGAGGAAACTGTTAAGGAGTCTTGCTGGTTGTTCTGCCTCCAATGGGGTAAAGCCCTAACTCTCAGGTGAAGGCACTCACACTGCACCTAATTAATATCTAAATGTAAAGGGGGGCATGAGGACTATGCATCTGCTTAAGTGCTTTGAAAATGGATACAATCTGGAAAATGGATCGATATCCTCCACACTTTTTTTTTTTGGATGAAAAATGGAAGACAATTTCAGCAAAAAATTGTTTC
Source organism: Chelonoidis abingdonii (assembly GCF_003597395.2). Classification (NCBI taxonomy): domain Eukaryota; kingdom Metazoa; phylum Chordata; order Testudines; family Testudinidae; genus Chelonoidis; species Chelonoidis abingdonii. The sequence continues at coordinate 13,227,811 of NC_133791.1, forward strand.
TCTTTTTAAAAACAGCTCTGTTAGAACATTGTGCCACCCAAAGAGATGTGACCCTGCCATCCTACCCGATCCTAACAGCACACAAAAAACATCCAGATACATTTAAGCTGTGTAGGAAATCTGTAACATTCAATATCCATGATTCAATCATGTTTGTCACTGGTGCTGGTTAGCCAAACAACTTTCTAGCTACACACCAGCTGGCCCACCGATTGCTTTGAAATTGCCTGCTCTGGGATCTGTTGTGAATATTTCCCCAGACGTCTGCAATGAGTGATGATATATAGTCCAGTAACTTCTGATTTGGTTTATGTTCCTCTGGCTCAAGATAAGCAGTAAATAGCACAACTGGCCTCAGGTTCACTTGACTCTGCTTCTGAGTACATGCTCTGTCCTTGGTTATTCCTAACACTTACGATGTTGTAGGAAATGTTTGTATTAGTTACACCTTTTATAAGGAATATTTTGAAGCCCATTAGTATTGCAATACCATTGCTTCAGTCTGTTTTCCCTTTAGGACTGGGATTGCCTCTTTTCTTTATACAGCACCCTACACAAATCCCAACTGGTCCCTTTGGGTGCTACCATACTATAAATCTTTACTACTTCTTCTACTAATAATTATAATTCCCTAATACCAGAAACTTCCTGTTGCCTTAGTTAAGATTACATGCAAACTATCCATTGAATAATTGATACATTTGTAAAACCCAACATATGCTGGCAGGCAATTAGCCAGCAGAAAGAGGGACTAACTTTATTGGTTACTGCAAATATTTTCCTCAACTCTATTTTAATCTGCATGAGTGAGTTACTGAAGATTATTGCAAGAGCATTTGAATATTCCATACCTACTTTTCAGGAAAAAAAAGTAAAATTGTTATTTGTCATTTTGAGTAAAATTGTAGCTGTTCGCTGATGTTACTGAGACTACAAAGCCTTGAAATGTATAAATGTGGTATTTTATTCCTTGTATTGTATTCTGCCTCTAGTTATGGATTCCTTTCTTCTACTTTAACACTGTCACTAATGTCTTAGCTGTTGCAGCAAACCCAGGACAAACAGCTACGGGGGTGGGGGGTAGTAATTAGTCCGAGGGAGTTAAAAGGCCTCTCCCAATCCACTGAGGAGAGATAACCAGGGGGAAATAGGGTTCAGTTGGAAAAGGAGTTACCAGGGAACTAATTAGGTTCAGCTGGCTCCAACAGCTTGAGACCTTTTTAAACCTTCCCCAACGTTGAGATGGGGGAAGCTGTCAGTAAGTGAGGTGCAGCAAGGTTCTGAATGCTTTGAGCAAGGAAGGCTGCACTGTGTCCCCAGAAGGGAAGAAAACAAGTACAAGGGACTGACTGAGGGAAGGAATAGCCAGACCCTGTGCTACCTAGAAGGATTTGCTTTGCCAAAGCCTGTGTCTCCAAGGCTAAAAAGGACTGAGCCTGCTGAGCAGAAGAAAGTACTTTGCCACACTGTATTAAGTACTGAGAGAGACTTCTGCTCTGAAGAGATTTGAACTGCCACTTGACTCCTGTCTATGGCTACCAAAAAAGAGAGGCAAAAAAAAAAAAATTCAAATCTGGGTGTCTATGGTTAGGCACCTAATTCCACATTTAGAGACCTATAAATAGCCTACTTTTTTTAAAGTAGGTGAGTGTCCACACTTCCCACTGACTTCAGTTTACCTTCAGTTAGAGCTGACTGCTCATCACCTTTGCAAATCAGACTATTTGTTTTGGATCCTAAATGTAGATTGAGCCTGAAACTTTTGGCCAGAGTGAATTTGCAAAATAGGAATGACCAAAATTCTCCTGAAAATCCTAAGAAATTAGGGACAGAACAAAAGAAGACAGTAACAGATCATTTTACTGCAACTGAGCAGGATTCAGTGTATAGATAAAAGCCCAAGCACAGTGCTTGTGGAGGAATTTTATTTCTGTTAGGGGATTCTGCATGAATAGACTAAAAGCTACTGAATGTGTGAGATGTCTTGGAGCTTTTAATTCCATTCCTGGCCTTGGATATTAGGTATTAAGCTAGTGATGTGTTAGTATATGCATCGATACCTGATGAAATGCTGTGCTATGGAAATGGATTGTAGTTGCTGCCTTTTCGGTGAAAGCTCGATCTAATTCTATACTAGCAAGTAGGGTAAAGGCAGCCTTGTGCGTATAGCAGAGAAACAGGTACAGGTACTGCTGGCAGGAAGCCAGGAGTGACAAAAAGGTCACTAGTTTCTGACTTTCCACCTGGCTAGAAATTCAAATAAAACTTGTGCCTTTACATATAGGGCACCATTTGAAATTAACCTTTACCATTTTCACTGAGTCCATTAGGGCCACTGATGTCAATGTGGCCAGGATTTGGCTGCTGGCAGCAAGAACCTACATCAGGAGTTCAAATAAATTGAAGCATACTGTTTTAGACTACATGCCATGACTTGGTCATCTCTTGACTCTCATCCATTGTAACCCTTCCCTCTGATCTCATCCCACTCCATTCTACAAAAAAAACCCACTGTTACTAAAGTTATTCTTTTCCATTGCTCCATCCTGGGAATCCCACATTGATTTCCTGTTACTGCCTTCAATTCAACCTCCACTTCCTCACTCCGGAAAACTTGCCCATAATCTCATCTCATCTACTGTGTATCACGGCTCTCATTTTCTCCTACTCCCTCACTCATCCCTAGCCTGCTTCCCAGTTCTGTTGTGCAGCTCATCTCTAAGCGGTCAATATCGGGGAGGTGGCTGACTACAAAGCTGCTCGTTGCACTAGTACAGCAGAGCGTTTGTCAGTGGTGATATGACGCCAATGCCCTTTGGCTCTCCTAAGGTCACACGTGACTCTTATGCACACAGTTTTCTAAAGCGGAGCAACAGCTGATGTAAAGAGTGCCTGGCAAACAAGAGAATGACATGGCTCAGGCTGGGGCCTTTGTATTTTCACGTGAGATTTCCTGCCACCAGTGGGGTCCCTTCCAACAGTTTTCAAAGGAAACCAGAGAGCTACGAGTCCACTGTTACTTCAGTACAGGAGATGTGGCTGTGACTCTACTAGGCTTAGATGGGGAATCTCCCACTGTTGCTGTCTCACTGGTGGGACCACTGATAGCACTAATGTAGACAGCATTGTCATTTAAACCACTGTGTCATCTAACCATGTTCAGAGCAGTGGTAAATAGTGCACCAGTGAAAACCAGTTCCCCATCTGCACTACAGCTCCCTCTGTTGGGACCGTTGATTTCGTACATTTATAACCACTTAAAATCTGTTAGGGAGTCTGAGTGGCCAACATAGTGGGCATCTGACTCCAGAAAAGGAGGTGGTGCATTATAGAGATTACACCAGACCATTTTGTTTTGATAATAGCCATTCACAGTCTCTACCCTCTCCTTAAATTGATGCAAGTCTTTGACATAGTTCCACAGCTGCAGCGTTTTAGCAAATAAGACCATCAAAGCTTTTTGTTCCTATAAAGTGCAGGGGGGAGTTAAATGGGGTATGCACTAAATAGCAACAAGATGAGAATGCCTGTACTATTGACACTAGGCTTAGTGGCACAGTGGCTGCTCTTTGCAAGAGCAATGCAGCACACCAGCTTCCTCACTCTTCCTGAAAAGGCTTTTTCCTAAGACACTGAAAGGGAGGGGGAAAAAAAAAAAAGGCAAGATGACAGAAAGGAGACACCACAGTCACACTTCAAGGACTATTTAAACTCTAATTAAAAGTCATGTTAAAAATGCATTAGCCATTAGTAAACAAGGTCATGCTCACAGCTACCCAAGGCATGTCCATGCAAGGTATAAAATAACAATAGAGACCTCTGCAAAGCACTTAATTAAATGTGGGCACCCCAGGCTACTTGAATTCCCTTCAGCACCTGCATTTCATCGGAACCCACCTTTTCCATGCGAATGGGGAGAATCAATGGGGTCCTTTTATAGCATTTAATTTTTAAAATTGCATCTTCCTTCCAAGCTATGTGCCCAGGAGGCTTTACAGGTTTAAATGATGAAATGGCAGAGTTAGGCCCCAATCCTGCAGTTCATGGTGCACCTGCAAGCAGCAAATTGCAGCATCAGGGCCTGCAGTAGTAAATAACATTAGAAGAGTGAAATTAAGAAGTTTAGACCTTTTCAGCTGAGATGGGACATGAGAGAGAGAGAGAGAGAGAGCGAGAGCAGATGAGGTCCAGAGACACAGGAAGGTTGTTACAGATCGCAGGAGCAGCAGGGTTGTATTTTCATGGCATTGCTTCATTCTACATGCAGCAGCAAATACCAGAAATCTCATGAGACTATGGATGAAATCCTGACCCTACAGAAGTCAAAAGCAAAATTTCCTTTGACTTCAGTTAGGTCAAGATTTTATCCAATAGTCCCAAGATCTCCCTAGACCAGGCCTGCAGACCCAGCAGACTTGGGTGGTTTGAATAGGCCTCTGAAAGTTATTCACACCAACCGTCCAAATGCTCTGCATTAGTTCTTGCTTTTTTAATAGCACATTTCTCACCCCACTTCTATCAAGTTCCTTAAGGGAGCCCATGTGAGCTCCTTCCCTCTTAAAGTTTCCACTCTGGAGAATCTGGACCTTGTCAATCACCTCTGGTAAAACCCAGCAAGCAAAAAATAAAATGTGTTATGGAGCCAATAGAATGAAGCAGAGGGGATGTCATAATGGCATAAGCCTCAAATGTGCACTTCCCTTGACTCCTTCAACCAACAGGGTCAAATCCTGGCAAAGCCAGCTCAGCCCTTGATCCAAATGAGATCATTAATGAAAGAGACCCCAACTTCTCTGCATAGACTCTACAGATCGGATGGAGGATTTCTTAAGAGCAGCCATTTGCCCTGGTTTTCTCCCTCACTATTCTTAGTATTCTGTGCACCCATCATCTACCTGGTTACTGCAATTTAATGGTGCCACATGTATATCCAATGAAATTCACCCCCCGTGCAGAGAGCCGGCACCAATTTAAACCTCAGGTTGAATTTCTTCCATAGTTTGGAAAGCACTTTTCGGATCCTTTCAGATCAAAGCTGCTATATACAATCCAAATATTATTATTACACTGACCTACACTTCTTTTGACAACTTGATGCATTGCACAAGTTCAGTCTTCACTAAACTTGGAATAATTTAGATCGGGGGGAGGGGGATTGCCCTTTGTTCTGGATTGTGATGAAAATTCAACATTTTGCATTTTTAAAAATATGCACTTGCCTTCCATAAAATTGGCAAAGTGATCAGCAGCCCTTTGTTTTGAGTGCAAAACATTTTATGCAGCTCCTGTCACAAGTTTGCTTTCAATTTAGGGTGTGAGAAGAAGCACTTTTTGCTGAGTAATGCTTTATTTAGAAATAAAGGTTAGGTGTATAAGCCTGACATCTATAAAAGGAATCAAATGCCAGCTGTTTGTGCGAAGTAACAGAGCCAGATAGGCAGGAGCAGCATAGCTGAGAAAAGACTTTCAGGTCAAACAGTCAAAGACAGATCAGCAGAAAAAGCAACTTCAGAGGCCTTTTCCAACAGTTGCCCTGCTAATTAGAAATCAGGCACAATGGATGTAAGTTTTGCAAAACGTTATGGGTTGAATTGTGATTCATATCCAGGTCACCGATTTATCCAAACATTTGGAGTGTAGAGGGAAGGAGGGTGTTTGGGATGAATTGTTCTGGGGTTTGACCCATATCTGCTGCAGCAGAATGGAATTTCTATTCAGATGGGCTACACTGCAGAGTGGTTCGAATGTTTTTCAAACCTCATCAACTAGGGGTTCAACTTCATCAGCTGGGTGTCTGTTTTGCAAAACCCAAACCCAAGGCACTTTTGGATCAGGATCTCATTTTAAGGAAATGCCCAAATTTTAGGAGTGGGGTAGTTGGTGGACTCGATACACAGTTCCAGTTTGTGTTATTCTTTGCTATCCTGGAGAGGCAGGGCACATTAAACTGCATTTTCAACAGTCTCATTTTAAGCTCACAATCAAGAGTAATTTTACAGCATCTGACTATCTTGAAGTTCCTCCCCACCTCCCCCCCCCCCAGGCACTTAGTTTCTGTTACTTTCTACCTGTCTCTGATCCTTACAGGGGCCATATTTCACGGTAGTATCTGAAAGCTGCAGTCCTGGCCCCAGTTCAGTCCCTAGTGCAGGTTGGGGACACCCCTATGGTTGTTTTAGCAGCCACAGAATAGCAGATGTGTACCTCCTGCCTCTTCTGGCCCACTTTGTCCTCCTCCAATCCACCCTGATGCCCTGAACCAGCTTTGAGCCTGCCAACGATGTCCACTGAAATTGATGGGGCATTATAGCTGGTGCAAAGAACCATAGGGCATTGATGAATCAGTCCCTTACCCCCTTAAATTTCCACCTGTATTTCAGGAAGGGGTATCTCTTTCCTTTTCTTTTCAAACAGGAACTCAGTATTGTTGAATGAAAGGCATATGAGATTCCCAGGCTCAATAACTTTACAGCTCTGTCCCTTGACAATCTGTGTTGTTAATCCTGACATATACCTAAACAATCTCAAGTGAAGATATTCACCAGTCAGTTCGCCACATCTCAGCTTTCCCCATTAGCATGTACTGTGATATTCCAGCACTGGGATTGCTCTAGACGTGAAAAGGAAAAGTGTGGTGCTGAATTCAGACCTTTATCTTGAAACCTGCACAATTTGTCCCTGTCTTTCCTTTCCAAACTGTTTCCAGGCATAATGCTGGCTGCCCTACTTATCTTGATGTGCTGTCAGCAAGAACAAGCCTCTGTGACTCCAAACTTGCAGCAGCACATCAGGGAATTCAGTTAGTCTGATCACCAAACGTCCACGTGGACTGCTGTTCGCACAGGCGCCGACTCCGTGGGTGCCCCAGGGCTGGAGCACCCACGGAAAAAAATCAGTGAGAGCTTATGCCACAGGCAGCCAGCTCCTCCCCTTCCACTCCAGCACCTCCCTTCCACCCGATCAACTTGAGAGAGGCAGAACTGGGCAGGAAGAGGTTGGGCAGGGGCAGAGCGGGTCTGGGAAGAGGTGGGGCGGGGATGGGGTCTTGGGGGAAGAAGTGGGGTAAGGAGACAATTACCTCCCAGATCTTACATACAACACTCACGTTAATACACCCCAGAATGGTGTTAGCCTTTTTTGCATTTGCATAACATTGTTGACTCGTATTCTATTTGGGGTCCAAAACCTTATCAAAATCAAGATATATCACACCTGCTGCTTCTCCCTTATCCACTAGGTCAGTAACCCTATCAAGAAGGAAATTAGGTTGATTTGGCATGATTTGTTCTTAACAAATCCATGCTGGCTATTCCTTACAACCCTATTATTCTCTAGGAGCTTACAAATTGATTGTTTAATCATTTGATACTGTATCTTTCCACATATTGACATTAAACTGGTTGGTCTATAATGCCCCTGGTCCTCCTTGTTCTCCTTTTTTAAGATAGATACTATGTTTGCTCCTTTCCAGTCCTCTGGGACCTCACCCATAGTCCCTGAGTTCTCAGTGACAATTGCTAATGGTTTCAAGCTTGCTTCAGCTAGTTCCTTAAGTACCCTACGATGAATTTCATCAGTCCCTGTTGACGTGAGTACATCTAACATATTCTTTAACCTGTTGTTTTCCTATTTTGGCTCTGTTCCTTCCCCCTTGTTGTTAATATTAATTATGTTAAGTATCCAGTCACAATTTACCATTTTAGTGAAAACTGGAGTAAAATAGGCATTAAAATACCTCAGCCCTTTTGATGTCATCAGTTATTAGCTTTTCTTCCCTGTTAAGTAGAGGAACTATACTTTCCTTTGTCTTTCTCTTGCTCCTAATGTATTCACAGAACCTCTTCTTATTGTCTTTTATGTCCCTTGCTAGCTGTAACTCACTTTGTGCCTTAGCCTTTCTAATTTTGTCCCTACATGCGTGTGCTGTTCTTTTGTACTCCTCCCTAGCAATTTGCCCATGTTTCCACTTTTTGTAGAATTCCTTCTTGATTTACAGGCCATTAAAGAGGGATCCTTATTCTTTTATATTCTTCCTATCTTTCCTTCACACTGGAATAGTTGGCAGTTTTGTCTTTAATATCAACTCCTTGAGAAACTGTCAGGTCTCCTGAACTCCATTTTCCCTTAGATTTTTTTCCCATGGGATCTTACTTCCCAGTTCTCTTAGTTTGTTAAAGTCTGCTTTTCCGAAGTCCATTATCCTTATTCTGATGATCTCACTCCTTCCTTTCCTTAGAATGATGAAATCGATCATTTCATGATCACTTTCACCCAAAATTCCTTCTACCTTCAGATTTGCTACCAATTCCTCCCTGTTGGTGAAAATCAAGTCTAAAATGGCTGCCTCTTGGTTATTTCCACCACTTTCTGAAACAAAAAAATTGTCCCCAACACATTTCAACAACTTACTGGAAATTTTGTGTTTTACTGTATTACTTTTCCAACAGATGTCTGGATAGCTAAAGTCCCTCATTACCTCCAGGTCTCGTGTTTTGGATATCTCTATTATTTGTTCTAGAAATGCTTCATCCACAGCTCATCCTGATTTGGTGGTCTATCGTAGACCCCTACCATGATGTTACCCCTGTTATTTACCTCTTCTATCTTTACCCAGAGACTTCCAAGTGGTCTTCCTCTCATAGAATCATAGAAGATTAGGGTTAGAAGAGACCTCAGGAGGTCATCTAGTCCAATCCCCTGCTCAAAGCAGGACCAACACCAACTAAGTCATCCCAGCCAGGGCTTTGTCAAGCTGGTCCTTAAAAACCTCTAAGGATAGAGATTCCATCTCTCACCTCCTTCTGGAGCTCAGAATAAATATATAGATATTCTTGGGTTCATCTGGGGTTGGAAATGACTTAAACAAAACATTGTGAAAAGTGTTTTTAGCTTTGCTGACCCCAGGAAGCATGGGAAATCCTGTAAGAAAACTTGATCTCCAGGGATTTCCAGGCAAAAGAAAGACAGGTGAACTTAGAAACAGGCATAAGACCAATGGGAGGGTGAAAGTGGAGTGGGAGGAGGAAGGTATGCTGGGAAGGGAGGCAGATTGGGGAGGGAGGGTCTAGTTATTTGAATATTTTTGAAGGTGGAACAGATTGGGTTGGTTTGGGGGCATGGGAGAAAGATTGGCTAAGAAAAAGGGGTGGAATGAGGGATAATGCTGACTCAGGTAAGGAGGTGGAGGGGAAATGATCATAGCTTTTGCTCAGTTAAAGGTTTGGGGAGAAAAATTAAAATGCCGTTGAGACAAGGAGTTGGGGGAAATAGGTGACAGTTCCGTTAGGACACAGAGGGGCAGATGGATGAAGGTTTGGCTTGGATACAGGGAAGAGATGGGCCAGGCTTTGGCTCAGATCCTGCCAACACTCAGCTCAGAGACAGACTAAAGCTGGCCCCAGGCATCGTAGGGGAAGTAGGTCAAGATTCGGCTCACGCCTGGTGGGGGTGGGAAGATCAACCCTTTTTCTCCCCAAATCACTTCATTCATCTCTAATAGGAGCTGGTTCCATTACATCCTTGAGCACCTAGGGCAAACAAGATTAATGTATCAAAAATGCCACCCAAGGTCACAAGCACAGGGAGAGCTCATATAAGTGATTACAGCCTCTCTGGTAATGAAGAGGAGGGAAAAAGCTATTGAAATCATTTTCTTGGCTCATTCTGTGTTTTTCCCCCTCTGCCTCTGACACTCCTTGAAATACACAGAGATGCTCTTTAGAGTATGAATTCTCCTTTTTTCTCCATCTCCTCCCATTCTCCCTGGCTCTCAAGTCTCAGCCTTTTATCACCCCACCCCCTAATCCTCCCAAGTCAAACATAGTTCTACTCAGAAGCAGACTGGGCAGCAGTGATCTCACTGGGGTGTTACTTTGTGGACCCTCAGTAACACTGTTAGCACCTACGCTCCTAGCTGTTTGTCTTTCACCTGCATCTTGGGGGCTGAGTGGCATGAGTTTATGACCTGATGCTTGTTGGGAACCATGAACTGTGGTTGATATCAAGATAAGGCTTGTAAGATTAAGAGGAGCTTTGGGCAGGGAGAGTCTGGATTCCTGCACATGGCTGCTTTAATATTATTTCGATACACATCTGAAAAATAACCAGCCAAAACCCCAGAACCAAGTGCTCTGCCATTTCAGGTGTTCCAGATCCAAACCTGGATGCCGTTTCAAATTTTGCAGCTTGAGCTCTCATGTAAATTGGCTTCCAAAACTAAAAGCTAAGTTATTTGTCTGAAAACCAGCAACAACCAAGCTGGAATTTGAGATGCTAATGCAGGCAATCAAAAGGAACTGATTCCAGGAAAGGGTCAACAACCACAGTGGTATAAATTGGGATGCGTGGACTGAACTATCCTGTGCTGCTTCACAGAAAATCAAGGCAGGGTAAAATCAGGTTCCCCCATGTGCTGGCACAAATATTCAGCCATTCAAAGGGCTTATTAAGGGAAAGCTATTTATTTACTTAATAGAAACCAAAGCCTGGAAGAGAATTAGTGCTGGGTTACCCTAACTGAAAAGGCTCCTTCTCAACCTGGATAGGTTTTAGTCTCAGGACAAAAATATCACATTTACTGGGAGGGGATGTTGTTACTAAAGGAAACCGGCTTCATTTTAAGGGACTCACTGGTTCAAATGTGTAATTGTGGTAGGACCAGAATTCACAGGTTGGATCACTGCCGGCAATACACCCAGACAGACAAGCTGACCAACAGGAACAGCGTGAGAGAACGCACACACACACACACACAGCCTTCTTGCAAGTCATTTAGCTTTACCTTTCTGAAGCTTAGATGCATTCTCTTGTATCCAGCTGAAGAGGTTGGCAAAGTCACAGTCACAGACCCACGGGTTGCCCTCTAGACGTATAGTCCGAAGGGACGGAAGTGCATCCAGGGCAGCCACGTTGAGGCTCTGCAAGTTATTGTCATTCAGTTCTAACACTTGGAGCTGTTCCAGGTTCTCAAAAGCAGCCTCATCCACATCCACTAGGTTATTGTTCCCAAGGCTTAATTTTATCAGCTTCTCTGCCGACTTGAATATCCCAGCATCGAGCTGCGTTAAATTATTGTAGCTTAGGTCTAAAAACACCAGCTTGGTGGAACTGCTGAAAGTGCCCTCTGCTAAGGAGGTGATTGAGTTATTCCTGAAGTCCAAGTAGACTAGGTCCCCATAAAAGATAAAGAAATCAGCCGGTATAGCCTGAATGTTGTTGTCAGCTATGAGAAGTTTCCGTACGTCCAGTGGAAAAAGATTAGGAACACTGGGAAGTCCTTGATCCCTGCAGTCTATGGTGTGGGAGTCCATACAGCTACAGAGAGGAGGGCAAAGATGCCCAACGGGCAGGAAGAGCAGGCAGAAACCGAGAGAAAGTAGAAGGCAGAGGGGAAAGCATGGCCACATCATCAAGGATTTGAAAGCTGTGATGAGCACCGCTGCTAGGAGAAAGACATTTTGCTCAGCTGGGTAGCAATGCCTGGTAGTTTGTGTGTGTGCGTGTGTGTGTGGTTGTATCCAAGAGATCACATATCATCATAGATCAGATAGCAGCCGACTAGGGAGGAGGGGGAGAGAGTGTGTGTGTGACTGAGGGAGAGAGGGAGGGAAGCAAATGTGAGGATTTACACTATCAGGGATTTAGAATGTAGGGAAGAGAGAGAGGACTGAGCGGATGGATGAGCTTTGAAGGACTCCCTTGTTTTTGCAGGTTAAAGGAAGCAGAGAGCCTGTCTGTGTGTTTGCTGCTTATTCCAGCAATAGGGAAATCAGAGCTTCTCCTGTGGCTCTGTGAGCAGCAGTTAACTGTCACCAGTTCATAGTTAACTAGCCGTGAATATGATGAAACCTGATGAAATCAGTTATTTTATTTCTTCCCTCACCAAGCTGTGCTCCTAGTTCTAAGTGCCCCGTGCCCAAAAGACAGCCAGGCAGGGGGAGGGGAGGGAACCAGCCCGGACTGCTGCTAAGGTCTCTTTTTTTCCATTTGCAAAGCAGGGGGGCAAAGACCAGCTGGGGCAGGGAACACTGACTTATGTTTTATCTGATTGCTCTTCCTGAAAGTACTGGCTTCTTTTGGTTCAGATCAAGTGTAACCTCAGTTAAATAGGAGTCGACCTACCTTCCACGAGGGGATAGAACCCATAATAGCAAGAAGGGGCACTCAATCTATTAGGCATTTATATGGCTCCTTTTTTATGATCCACAGCTGCTACTTTTTAATGTTGCCCTGGCCACGTCACCAGGAGGCCAGGTACAAACATGTCTTATGGGCCAGATCCTTTGGCGGAGTAAACTGAAGGCAGTGGAGTGACATAGATTTACATCTGCTGAAAATTTGGCCTCAGGGGTTTTGGAATATCTGACATTCTTCCCATCCCCACCCCCAGCAGACATGCCTTTGTACAGAAGCATGTGTGTCTTCGGGACACTCTCCCCAGTATCAGTGCCCCAAGGATTTATCCTCCCCTTTGGCTACAGGGAGCTGAGCATGTTCTACAGACAGACAGACTCGTGGCCCAGATGCCAGATCAGCAGTTTAAGGGCTATGGGGGAGATATTCCAGAAGCATAATTGATCTTTAGGTGCCTAACTCCTGTGGCCTAACTCCCATGGCAGAGCGATGGGCACTGGGCACCTACATGCCAATTTTGCCTTTCCCTAACCCACCAGGGGAGCTTGTCATGTTGGTTTATTATCACATGAGAGAAACGTGTGTAGAGTCACTGTTACCCAACACAGGCTGCCCAAGTGCCTTTCCCTCTAAGCAGGGCTGCCCAGAGGATTCTGGGGGCCTCGGGCAAAGCAATTTTGGGGGTCCCTTCCATAAAAAAAGCTGCAATACTATATTCTTGTGGGGACCGCTGTGGGACCCAGAAAAAATTGCCCCACTTGCTCCTCCCCCAGGCAGCCCTGTCTCTAAGGCTTTGTCTACACTAGACAGCTAAAAGTCAGGCAGCGTAGCCGTTGTTTGTCGGCACTTTTGCTGACAAAATACTTCCACCCCCAACGAGCAGTGTTGGCGTTGTCGACAGGAGAGCACTTTTGCCAACAATGCGTTGTTCACACAGACACCTGACTTGGCAAAACGTTTGTCTTGGGTGGGGGGGTAGCACCTCTGAACGACAAAAGTTTTGTCACTCAATTGCCAGTGTAGACATAGCCTAAACCAGTCTATACTTGAAGTGCTTCGCGCTAAATCTGACTAGAGAAAGTGGAGTTTGGGGAAAGAGAGGGATAGCTGCATCTGTATTTGCCAGGTCTGTGCTACTCGTCCCACAGAAATAGACGCTCCATTCACCTTTCATTTAAGAAGACTTCTCCGTGTAGGACGGCCTGCAATTGGGACTACTCCACGCACTCTGCTGTTCTGGAAATGAGGGCTCTGCTTTACCACATTATTCATTATTATGCCAGTTCTCATGACTATTGGTGGAAGAGAGCTGGGGTGAAATCGCTAGCACCTGGTTCTAAGGTGCCCCGCTCAATCTGCCTTGCTGACTCTGCAGAGTAGTTGTGTATCACATAATGATTTGAGAAGTTTATGATAACAAAGGGATTATTCAGATGCACTAACTTACAGGGAAGGCTTGGCTTGTTTCATCTCACGCTCGCTAGCTCTGGTGGGTTTGTTTAGCTGTTGTAATGAGAGTGCGAGCTTGAGGAGAGCGCACCAGTAATGAGACCTAGCTGGGGAAAGTGAGGTTACAGCAGGAATTTGAAGGAGGCCAAGGTAAGGCACTAAGACGGGCACAAAGCAGCCATAAAAGCCCCGTCCCTTGCGAATACCCTGGCAAAGGGGATTTTTCCAGCAGGCACAATGACAATTCAGGAGGCTCTGCACCAGTTCCCACATGCACCCATGCAGGAGGTGTGTTGGGGGCAGGAAAGAGTGGGCTGTGGGAGGGAGGAGGCATTAGCTGGACATCCCAACACTCCGGCTATTCCCTGATTGCAAACAGCCCAGTGGATATTACAGCTGGGGCACAATTTAGGACATCCTTCTGGGCTGCTCTAGCCCACACTAGGGGCCATACAGCCCCAGGCAATGGAAGGCGCAAGCCACTCCCACTCCTTGGGTTCAGCACCACAGGCAGGTTGGCCCCGCTCAGGGCAAAGGGGATGGGAAAGGCTGTTCAGATGTAAGGGGTCGTATGGAAAGAGACAGAACGGCAAGTAGGAAGAGGAGACAAAGGAGGGGCAAGGTGCCGTGAACACTGCTACCCTGTCCTGCAACGTCCTCTCTTACTGCACTTGCTAGGCCCCTCTAGGGTGACCAGATGTCCCAGTTTTATAGAGACAGTCCCGATATTTGGGGTTTTTTTTTTCATATGGGCTCCTATTACCCCCACACACACACACACACCCGCTGTCCCAATTTTTCACACTTGCTATCTGGTCACCCTCTGCCAGTGTAGTGCCCCTATGCTATTCCACCCCTCACGTCTGACCCTTCGAATTTCCTTTATAAAGCCACCAAGAGTGAAGTGGGCACAGTTAGCTCTTTAAATCACTAGGATAGAGGGATAGCTCAGTGGTTTGAGCATTGGCCTACTAAACCCAGGGTTGTGAGGTCAATCCTTAAGGGGGCCATTTGGGGAACTGGAGTAAAAATCTGGGGGTTGGTCCTGCTTTGAGCAGGGGGTTGGACTAGATGACCTCCTGAGGTCCCTTCCAACCCTAATATTCTATGATAAGTCCAACAAACTGTTACAACTGTGATTTTAAAAATCCCATAACCAAATTAACATGCAAATCAACACCTGTGAACTTGCCACAAAACGCATGTCCCTTCTGGCTTCGAATTCCTCCACAATCAGCATTAGAAAGGAACGACAACTGATATTTCTTATGCAGAATTGCAGGCTTTTAACCTTGAAAGGCCCAGTCTTGCAAACAACAGCTACCAGGATGTAGGCCCATTGGGAGTTACAGGTACCTCTCTAGGTCACAGCTGGTGCTGTTCCTGTTTTCTTCAGGTACAAAAGACAGAGCTGTCACCATACCTGGTTAAGTAGTCCCTGTAAGCAATAATAATTAATTAATTAATAATTAATTTCTTCCATTTACATAGGGCATGTTCCTGTGCTCATTGACGTCAATATTGACTTGCATGGTTCAGAATCAGGACCATAATGCTTTTCACTAATCCTATTTTACACGGGGGAAATTGAGCTTAGAGACATTAACCCCTGATTTGCCAAAGAAAGATCACTGTATTAGCAGAAGCAAGAACAGAACTGAGTTCTCCTGACTCCTAGGTCCTACCACCGTCCTCTTCCCTAAAGAGACTTCCTCATTGGTGATTAAATCAGAAGCTTCCTTTACCTAGCATAGAAGGTGCTGCCTGTGGTGAAAGAAGATTTCCTTAGCTTGTCATTTTGTATCTCACTCACATAAATGTGGTATGAGATTTCCATGTGGCCTGAAGGCAGACTTCATGTCCGAGGCATTCCATGTGCAGAGCAAGGCAGAAGGCCAAAGATTGCAATCAAGCTTTGGATCCCACAGTGAGGTGCTAGCAGACAGGAGAACGCCTTTTCTTGTGTGGTGCAAACACAGAGCACACTGGCCTGTCCCAACGAGCTTACAGCCAAACCAAACCAAGTTTAACAGATGATGGTTGTGTATAACAATGTTACTCTTTGGTTGTACAATAGCAGCCGTTCTGTTTCTTGAGCCCTACCCTGCTACCTCTCCTGTACTATCCTTGATTTCCTCCCGACTTGTTTTTTAATCTGTCTGACATTTCTGTGTTTCTTTGTTTTGCTGCTTTGCTCAGCAATTTCCTTGGCTTTTGCTTGCTTGGGTGTCTCACCCGTCTCCCTCACAATCGAAAGTCTCTCTCTCCTCCCTTTGAAACTTCCTTCAGCGTTAATATTTTAAACATTCAAAACGTTTCCAGGAATTCTGCTACGGGGACAGAGCTGCAGCAGAATTATCTAACGAATAATCCAGTAAGAGACAGTTACTACAGTGAGTGGTCCCGTCCTTTATTTGTATCACACAGACATAGTTGCCCTGTGCTATTTACATGGCCTGTTTTCTGCTAAGTATATAGCACCCTCTTGTGATCTACATGTCAGTGGCCATTATATAGTTAATTATATCACTATATTACACCTATTTCCGATTCTAACATGCAGTTTATATTCTGAGCTCTGTTTCTTTCCCCCCTTCCAAAAACACGCTACAAAATGAAACTACAGGATTTAATTCATTCTGTCTCCCTTTCAGCTGGCTATTTTTGAGGCGCTATAATCAGACAGAGGCATAGATTGAAATAACTATGCTGCCCATGGGCAATTCTTCCAGCTATGTGGCCTATGCACTGGCCAGATCACACTATAGACGTGTGCAGAATGGGTGAATAAAGTTCTCCTCTATATTGCAGCTTCAATTTCCCTGCCAGCAGCCCTGCCTCTAAGTACAAGGAGCCAAAATTCAAGCCCACTGCAAAACAATGTAACTCCAGTCCCTGAAGCCAATGGAGTTGGAATCACACTAGGTCTCAGTTTGGCCCACTGTGGGTAGTTCAGTAACTCTCTTGGACATTTCTTCTAGGAATTAGGACCGGCAGGCTTAGGTTTTGAATGTCATCTGGCAGATTTGGAGCTTTCAGGTAAATGTAGAAGCATCTGATGCTAGGTAAAACAAAACCTCGGCATTTTTCCTTTGGCCCCAGAGGCCAAAGAGCTTGAAAACAAAATTGCTCCATGACTATTCCATGATTTTTCAGAGTATGCAGGGTTCAGTTATATTTTCCATTTTTCTTGTTCCCATCCAGCACTTCCCAACAGGTAAAGCCACACCCATAGGAATCAAAAATTTCCAGGGCCAAACTTACATTCATCCAATTTTGAAAAACCACAACTTTTCCAATCAGGTATATACCATGCAAAAACTTGAGCACATGGTCAGACATCTCCTGCCCCAAATGTCCACACTGAACACCCACTTCCAAGCTCCCCGAAGACCAAGGGGCAAAGACGGGCTTTGCAGCATGCCTCGGAGGTTACCACAGTCATATTCCTTGTCAATGTCCTATATTTTTAGCTCTCCGAGCCAGAGATTGTCTTTGTTTTACTCATTTGTACAACACCGAACAAAATGGTCCCTGACTGGGACCTCTAAGCACTACTGTCAGATAACTCATCATTGCAAAACACACCTGCCTATGATAACCAGCATTGCTCCATGCAAGTATTCCAAAATAATGAAGGGAGCTATTGTGCTTAGCCCCTGTGTGGACAAAAAGAAGGCATAAGGAGCTCCCCTCACCACCTATTTGCACTGGCTGGGCACAATGGCAGGCCTTGTACAAGGACCTGAGTGCAAATCTGCTTTCTGTGCAAGGGATTATCAGCAGCAGCCTATCCCAAACTGAACCAGGGCGGGGTGAGGCCATCCATCTGTTGGTCTGTCTTGGAGTTTTATACTCCTGTCCATCACCATCACTGTAGTATAGGGGTCAGCTACCTTTCAGAAGTGGTGTGCCGGGTCTTCATTTATTCACTCTCATTTAAGGTTTCGTGTGCCAGTCATATATTTAAATGTTTTTAGAAGGTCTTTTTCTATAAGTCTATAATATATAACTAAACTACTGTTGTACGTAAAGTAAATAAAGTTTTAAAAATGTTTAAGAAGCTTCATTTAAAATTAAATTAAAATGCAGAGTCCCCCAGACTGGTGGCCTGGACCCGGGCAGTGTGAGTGCTACTGAAAATCAGCTCATGTGCCGCCCTAGGCACCCGTGCCATAGGTTGCCTACCCCTGCTGTAGTATCTCAATGCCTCCCACATAAAACCAATAGCAAAATAGCCATCTGGATACTGCTAATGTTACACCCTTTCCTCACTGGCCACCAGAAAGAGAGAGAGAAAGAAGTGCATTCTGCACCCTTGGGGAAGGTGGCACAATTTCTGTGTTCCCCCTGCTTCACTGCCTCCAAAAACTGACTACGCTTTAAAGATACAGTATAACCCCAGCCAATTTCAATAACTGAGTAACTAGAAGAGCAGGTGCAGCCATCTCTCGGAAAAGCCTGAGGGACACAGATATTTCAACCAAGAGACCATTACGTATAACAGACTGAAGCAGAGAGCTGTCTATCCTAACGGAAGTCCGTGAAAAGTTAATGGAGCAATCTTTTTAAAGGATGTTGTTATTCCAGACTTATGCTTTACTGGGCTTAGGTACGGGTCATGCCCGGGGGCTGCAGTACTAGGTGCATCTGATGAGCACCAGCTCCCTTCCCCTTCATCATCATCCATCAGCAATGCGTGCTGAGGCCTAAATGTTCAAACTTGGATGGGCAAAGTTAAGAACCTTACTTAAACCAATTAATTAATTAAACACTGAAATGAATGGTATTTGCAAGTGCTCAACATCTCTGAAAATCTCGTATTTAGTTGCCTAACATTTTGATGCAGATTCTTTCCTCTGATGACAAATATTTGCAACTATTCTGGGCAGGGATGGTTGATGTTAGTATGAACATCATTGGACAGTTTTTCTTTCACTCTTTCTTAGATGTAAGATCAAAAGAAAAAAAGGGAGAAAAGGGAAACTTATTTGTCTTGTTTAATTCCTAAGGAATGTTGGGAACTGAAGGGAACTGGAGCTTGTGTTATATCTGCTCTAAGTCCTTCATTGCTGCTACTGCTGCTCCACTGGGAGACAAAACATCTCAGAATTAATCAGCTTCACAGTGGCAATGATTGAATTTGAAAACTTTAGACACTGCAGTTCAGCAGCCAAACGAGTCCAGCAATCTACATCAGAATGATTCCATCATTTGCTCCACAGGGAACATGGGTTAGACAGGCATGTGGTGACTATGTTATTAGCAAACCCTTTAAATACAACACAACCATTCATGGACCAAAGGACCCTGTAAGTTCTGTTTCCGTACCCCAAAAAGGTGTTGGTACACAACTGTCAACACGTAGTTAGGTGCCCAGCCTGTGTCACATGCAGTAGCAGGTAATTTGACATACTGGCCCAGTATTACCGGGGTTTCAAGGGGAATTAAAGGCAATTAAAAGTGGCAACTTGCCAGCTCATGGGAAACACTGTCTTGTTATCGAACAGGAATGATTGAGTGTCCCCAATGCACTTGATGAGTGAACTGTTGTGTCTCTGGTTACTGGGAGTTCATTAAGTCGGTGGCGTACAGAATTATGAGCTTTACGGCTCATGATGTTCTACACAGGTATCCGTACAGCACTGCCTAAGCTTCCAAAGTCCAGCCCTGGCATGCCCATGTCTTAATGAAAAACTTGGCATGGGGCCCCCAAACATTGCACGAATTTTAAAAGTACTAGTTCTCAAAATGTGGTCTGTGGACCACTAGTTGTTGGAGAAAGCTGACGGTCTTTCTGTCTTATATCCAGCTACTCAACTGCATTAGAAGACAGCTAAAAATACATTGAACACTTCCCTACTGTTACTTTTCTATGTAGTTGCCACAGAGATGTTATGCAAATGTGACAGAAAGCGGACAGGACCCACATGATATCAAGTGAGAGGGGAGCATAAGTGCTGGAACTTGGGGTGCTGCCTCACCCCCTAACTTGAAATGTTTTCTATCATATACAGGGTTTACAGTTTGGTTCAATGGCTCTCCACACCCCTACTATACAAATTGTTCCAGCACCTCTGGAAGGGAGGTATCTATGCGACACTCCATCTCCATTAAAAGGTGCTCCCCACTATGACAAAAATTGAGAATTCCTGCTTTAAAAAGGTTGCTCACCTCCAGGATTGGTTTGGACAAGCAGTTTGGACCATGTCTGGAGTCTGCATAATTGGCCAGGACTCCTCACAAGGACAGGCCTTCTCATGAGATTTGCAGCACACTGCATCTGGTCAAGCTGGGAATATGGCAAGAAAGAGCATTTCTTGGAGGATCATGGTGTATCCCGGTGTAGTCTTGGACATGCAGAGAATCACAACTATTCAACATAATGGGACAGGAGGGGACAAAAGATTAAATATTTTAGAACCTGCAAAAAGGTTTAAGTTTGGACTCAGTTCTCCAAACAGCTGAAAGGTTAGAGTGGGAAGGAAGTTCTGTTTTGTCTGACCCAATTTCTCCAACTTAAAGTTGACCCATTATAAGGCAAATCTACCTCACTTTTGACCAGGATAATACACTCAGTCACCGTACATCTGCAGACTAGTTGCAAGAGCTCTAATGATGGGTCAGTTTATAATTCAGCTCTCTGCCTATTCCAGCTGATTTCTATCTAAAGATGTCCAAGTGCCTTACAGAGATAGCTGTTTTCAACATGTTTTAGCTTCTTTTAAAGCAACAAATGACATTTTTCTGTTCGCTGTTAACAAATGTTTAACTTCAAACATCTCAGTTACATTAATCTGTGAAGTGTATGCATATGGATAAATCTTCCTCTTTGTTTCAAGTGAATTTCCATTATTATATTTTATAATGCAGTCGCACCTAAAGACCCCGCACAGAAACAAGCCCCAATGTGCTGTACATAGGAGAGAAGACAATCCTGACACTATCTCAAAGGGTTGACAATCTAAAAAATAGCTTGCAACTAATCATCAGTTCTCTCTTCTGCTGTTTAAGTTAAAAACAGAGCTGTGTGATACTGTGACAATCTGGTTTTAGGTTCCTTCACAACCTTCAAATCTCTAGCCAGGTTCATTGAAAGGCTCATAAAGAGTTGAAAAATCTGGCACGAACCTGGGGTCTGAGCTTGCTCCACAGTCTGGAGATAAATTTTTGAGTAAACCTTATGTGACATTATTATTTTCACTGGAAAACATATGAATCTCACTGGTTTTTAAACAGCAGCTTGAGTTGAGTGTTACTTTGAGTTCTGAGGCTTGTTTGAACCGGAAACTCAAAGGGAAGCTCAAGTGCAGAAAGTTCATGAGAAGCAAAATGGAAAAAAAATTTTTTGACAACCTCTAGGAATTGACACCACCGAGTTTCTTTCAGCTTTAGTTAAAAGTTAAATGAAAGATGATCTGAACCCACTGTTGCCAATATAAAGATGTTGTGTTTGCTCCAAGTAACATGATTCGAAGGACTTTGCGCAATTGATTTTTTCGAAGTGTAACCCCTACCCACCACATTCATTCTACCTAACCTTTCTGTAAAGAGCAATCTCCAAATACTTTATGGAAGCATTCAGAGTCTGACCATGTCACTCTGCAAACTGGCTAAGCTGAGAATCAGAGAGTATGACAAATTGTGTATGTTATGGGGAGCAAAAGGAGCAAAAAGCTTTTGGAGACGGAAAAACAAGAAATTAATCTGGAAGAATCAGGAGATGAATTTGTGCTGTTCAAGGGGATGCTCTCTCATTTTTATTACCTCTCCGAGCAATTTATGAAACATTCTGGATAGGCCCCTGTGCCCTGACTCTGTGGTGACTAAGCCCAACCCAGACTGAAATACATAAGCAGATGAGCAATGGGATTTATTTATTCTGATTTATGGAAAGGTGTTTTTCTGCTAACAGCCACCCATCTCATGCTGGGGGACAACCTTGAACATCCACTGACTGCCCCAATAACAACTATGTGGGTGAAACCAGGTAATCACTATGCTTGCAAATGAATTCACACAGGAAAATGATGAGACAAAAACCATCCTGTCATCTGTGGATGAACACTTACAAAGCGATCACTTTATATCTGAGCTATCAGTTTTCATCCTCAAAGGAAACCTGCACAGCACTTTCAAAAGACAAGCCTGGGAGCTTAAATTCCTAACTTTGCTAGACACTGAAAATCTCTGCGTATGGCTACACTTGCAGCTGTACAGAGCTGTCACGGGAGCGCTTCCGCGGCAGCGCTTTCAAGTGCGAGTGTGGTCACGGCGCCAGCCAGCGCTGCAGGTACTCCACCTCCCCGTGGGGATTAGCTTACAGCGCTGGGAGCCGTGCTCCCAGCGCTGGGGCACTGTTCACACTGGCGCTTTGCAGCGCTGCAACTTGCTGCGCTCAGGGGGGTGTTTTTTCACACCCCTGAGTGAGAAAGTTGCAGCGCTGTAAAGCGCCAATGTAGCCAAGGCCACTGTCTTAATAAAAAGACATCTCTAACCCACAACCTTCCTTTTTGTCCCGTGACAACAGGGGTGTTAATGGACCACTTCATCTTAAATATGTGTTAACTACTTATGCTAAACTGTTCGACCTTGGATTTAGCTATGACACTGGGGCCCGGTCTACACTACATGGTTAGGTCAACGTAAGCTACCTTGCAGCGACCTGGGTGTGGAAGTGTCTTCACTTAAATCTGGCTCCCGTCAACATAAGTGCCCCTTATGCTGATTTAGTAACACCACTCCCCAAGTGGCATAGAGTCGCGGTTGATGTAATTAGGTCAACGTAGTGTCAATGTAGACACTGCCTTGCTTACATTAACTGTTACTGACCTCCAGGAGCCATCGCATAATGCCCCACACTGACAATACAATCGATAGAGGAGCTCCTGGTGAGGATGCACACCGCCGACACAAGGAGCCAAGTGTGCCCATGCACAAGCAATTTAATAACTGCGGTGGCTGGATGCTGAGTTAGGTTGACATAACCTTGTTGTGTAGACATGGCCTGAACGCCTTCTCCAGACCTGAGGAAGAGCTCGGTGTAGATCAAAAGCTGGTCTCTCTCTCGCCAACAGAAGTTGGTCCAATAAAAGAGATTACCTCACCCACCTTGTCTCTTTAACATTGAACAGGAACATTCAGCCTCATCCACAAACAGGAAAAGAACAGACTGCTCATCCATCCCAGGTAATGAAGCAGCTAACCCTTCCCACCTTAGAGCTCCCCATAGAAAATAAACTTCTCCAGTGCCCACTCCCCCGTCCACATATGCCTATGGGGAAAAGATGGGGCTTGCAGCATATCCAGAAGTTAACAGATCTTGACCTTTGAAGAGGGGGTTGTGGTGGGCAGTGCACCCCATGGGAAGCTCTAGTCACCTCCTGAGCTTGCAAAGCGGGCTTCTTCCTGGCCCTGAAAAGGCCTACAGAGAGGATAATGATGGAGGCAGACCAGCAAGTGGCTAGTGGATCCACAACTATGCAGATCCAGTCGCACAAATGACACCCATCATCAATGACATAGGGAGAAGGATTGCAAAATGGTTGTAGTGCAGCCCCCTTCCCAGACCCTGAGCTGAGTGGGGATTGTGGATGTTGTGATTGCTCGGGTTACATGCACGTCCTTTATACTTTGCGATCACCAAGGACGCACAGCCCTTTAAGTCAGCAGAGCACTAAGAGAGAAGCTCCCATTTATTTCCGAAGGGCTTGAATTCACTTTGCCATTAATGCTGTAATTTTAATGGACTGAAATGTTCAGGAGGCTGAAGGAGATCATGCACTATGGTAGTGGCTTTGTGCAACTGTGTGCCACATTATATACCCAACTAGGAAAAAAAAATTCTTTGCAGGTAAATGAGGACACAGGGAAATTAATGGGTAGCCAAGGCCTTTATAGCTGTTCCTGAGCGCTTCTCTCTACTGCAAGAAAGGGGCTTATTTAACATAAGACATTCTGAGCCACCACATTTTGCTGTGTTAAATCACCTTATTTGATGTGATACATCCTAATCACAATGGAAGAAAACAGCTTGATTCTTCCAGTAAATAGAAACAAATACAGCAATCCGTGAGCTGGAGTCTCTTCTCCCATCCACCATATGGCTCACTATTGCATACTCTTCACTGACTTTATGTCCATATTGCCTGTTTTTGTCAATGGGGATTCCACGCACGAGATGATCAAGAGACATAATGAGAATAATCATCTTGCATTTCTCCAGTGTCTTTCACCCAGAGGCGCGTTACAAGCTTCACCAAGGCTGTGTCTACATTACAAGTGCTACAGAGGCACAGCTGCAGTGTTTCACCTATGCTGGTGTAGTGTAGACATACCTACAGTGAGAGATGGGTTTTTTCTGTAGTTGTGGTAAATGCCCCCGCTCGAAAGGGGGTAGCTTAATCAACAGAACAATTCTTTGGTAGCAACAGCTATACCAGGACTTAGGGTGGCTTAACTCAGTCTCCCAGAGATGTGACTTTTTTTTTTTTTTTACACCCCTGCGCAATGCAGCTAGGAGGGCTGAAGTTTTAGATGTAGACCAGGCCTAAGAGAGGATCAAAATAACAGGCCACATTTTCAAACTTGGTATCTGAAATTGCACCCTTGAGATTGCACCCTCATCAGTTGGCACACACCAGTAAGGTAGGCGTACAGTTCCCTGATGTGCGTCTGCCACCTCACAGGTCATTTTTGAAACCTTGGCCTGGTATACAGACAGTAGCTTTATCCATCATCAAAATGCATCCACCTCTGAAGTGGAACACAGCAGCTGTTCAGCGCAAAGTGACACTGCATAATAATTTAGAGCAGTGTGGTGGAGTATATTCCCCACACAGGCTCCAAAAGGGTTAATATTGGCCTAAGAGGCCAATTAATATACCAGGCTGCACCTGGAGGGGGAGCCAAGGTTAACTGAGGATGAAGTTTAGCTGGGGAAGCTCTGGAACAGGACAATAAACAGAGGAAGCTGAGAGCAGAAGAGGGCTGCTCTTCAGTATAAGTGAACTCCAAATAGTGATGATAAGCCGTCAGACAAAGATGAAATAAGCCTTGAAATGCTCAGACACCTAGGTGCCGAAAGCCTGAGGGTCACACTAAACTTCTACAATAGCACATGGAGAAAAGGGGAAATGCTTAAGGACTGGAAAAGTATGATTATTGTCCCAGGGAGGAAACCAGGCAAGATTCATTCTAGACCTGAGGCATACAGACCAATTGCCCTCACAGCATGTTTAGGTAAAACTATGGAAAACCCAGTGACAGAGAAATTAGTAGCACACTTGAAAAAATACCGCTCATAAATGGAACATAAAGTGGGTTCAGAAGAGTCAGGAGTGTGACTGACCTGACCATGTTGTATACATAGAGACACAAGCACAAAAAAGCTTGACAACCAAAGAACACATGACAGTAATCTTCCTGGACATAGCAAACGCCTACGATGTGCTATGGAGAAAGGGACCATTACGTAAGTGGCAGTCGTGGATATTGCAGGAAGAATGTGCAGATGGATATGGGATGTCCTAGGCAAAAGGGTAGAGAAAGCCTTTTCCACCATACATTCCATTACAAATGGAACTCCCAAGGGGAGTGGCCTTAGCCCAACCATTTTTAACAATATGATGAAATGAGCTTCCAAAGGAGATGTGTGCAAGAACAGGCACCACATTATTTGCTTATGACTCTTTTGTTGGCACTTTCAAGGTTTCTGCTTTCGGGCCATCTAGAACAATCACTTCAGAAGAGTACAGAATGGGGAAATAGGTAGAGCTTCAAGTTCTCCACTGACAAAACGAAGGGAATGATCTTCACAGCACGGAGGGAAAACTATCTATATACACCCCTGGGATAAGAAATGGTGATCTATACAGTGTAATAATAGACTTTTTATTGAGTATGGCTGCCAGGCTCTTAGGTCAGTATTGAAAACAAGTGTGACTGTATCCAAATACAGGCATTACATATTGCATGTGGTGCCTTCATTACTATGCCTCTGTCTGTAATGCGGACACCAGCCAGACAAATGCCTGTCACTCTTAGAATGACCCTCCGAGACTTAGGCCTGGGCTACACTGGGGGAGTGGGGGGTGTTGAACTAAGATACACAACTTCAGCTACTCTATTCGCATAGCTAAAGTCGAAGTATCTTAGTTCGACTTATTTGGCTGTCCTCATGGCGGCGAGTCGACTGCCACGGCTCCCCCATCAACTCCGTTTACTCCTCCTGCTGAGGTGGAGTACGGGTGTCGATTAGCAGATTGATTTATTGCGTCCAGACGAGACGCGATAAATCAATCCCTGATACATCGAACATTACCGGCCGATCAGGCAGGTAATATAGACGTACCCTTAGGCTTAACTTTTTGGGCCAAAGTACTAGGTAATAGTGAAGATGCTAACACCACACTTATATAGACTGATTGTTGGAAATTAAGTGGAAGTAGGACCAAACCTCAAAATTCCTCATGAAATTAGGGCAAAGTAGTAGATTAAGGATCTCAATGAAAAGAAAGGCTTAAAAGAGGGAAAGCGCTTTATCACCTGAAAACTATCCCCTATCCCCCCGAGACAGACATGGAATTATATAATAAACTCAATTCAATTATATATCACAACTCAATATATCTGTGACAAATGGGGACGCTATTACCAAAAGTATACTGAAAACTCCAAAGACGGAGCAACAGGTAGAGTGGGAAACAGCTTTCTCTGTGTCCTCATTCGGACTCAAGAAAGCTGAAAGACTATCTAACTTTATCCCTGTTAGCTCAGCTGTGACGGTGGAGATATTTCTGGCACTAACTTGGAACTTAGATTTGTGGCCAGCTGCTGTGGCCATCCTGCCTGATTTCTTATCAGAGCTGCAGGCACTGTGCAATGGCAAGTCTGACAGCAGAAACAATATACTTAAGGAAATATTACTGCCAATAACCAAATTTGCGCAATTGAATGTGGTCGTAGTAATAGCATGGATCCCGGCGCATGTAGGGATAGCTGGCAATGAATTGATAGATAAAGAGACAAAACATGCTATTAAACACAAACAAGATGACCTAGCCCCTTAAACAAACTAGAATTGAAACACTTAATCAAAAGTGAGCAAAGGAAAGAATCGCAAGAACTGCAGGCACATGAAAGAAAGGGGGAAAACTCCATGAAGGTTGCCCAATCGTTGAAAATGTCGCTACAATGAGAGGAAGAGTGAAGTGGCTCTATTTTGAATTTTAACAGGTTATCGTGGATTAAATAGCAACCTATTTCTAATAAACAAACCTAAGGACTGTCAATGGGATTCTGGCTCCTAAATCCCTATGAAAAATGAGATTTAGGATTTTAAATCAGTGGGCCGTTGAAATGCTGAGCACCGCAACCCATAAATGCCTTTAAAAATCTGGGCCTAAGTGTTTTGTCCACTAACTAGAGGGAGCCCTTTCTATCATTTGACCCTTCAAACTCTTTAAAGCTACTTATAAAATTCTAAAAAATATATCCTCCCTGACGTTTTACTAAAGACTTTTGTAAACTTGTAAAACCTCTGTTCTTTCACACCCACACAATGATCGGAGACCAAAACAAAATGGCTGCATAAAGATCTTGGGGTCAGTGGGTGAAATTCAAGCCTGTGTAAAAAGCCTGTTTTTCACAATGTTAGTCAGAGTTAAGTGATAGCTAGCCATGTGCGTTCACAAAGGGGTGAATTTCCCTGCATTGTGAATTAAGGTTGGATTGATTTGATCAGAGGATCTGGGACTGCCAACCTGAGGGGAACTTCGAGGATCACTTCTTTTTCAGCACTCCCCTTTCTTTGCATCATTTCCTCCAGCAGCACACTTCAGGGGCCTAGGAATGCCCAATTTTTTGAGTGATGGATCACTCATCGGACAAGAGTTGGAAGTAAATTTTTGGAAAAATAGCAAAAACTTAATTGAAAAATGGAGTTTCGGGGCAACTGAAACTTTTAGCCAAGTAAAAAGGAGGGAAAAACTTTCAAAAAGTCAAAATGGTTTGTTTTGACTTTTGGAAATGAACTGTTTTGACATTTTGTTTCAGAACAATCTGTTTTGTTTCAAAATGTCATTTTGAATCTACATTTCATTGTAAAACAATGATTCCTTTGAACCGAACAAACCTTGCAGTTTTTTATTTCAGTTTGAAAGAACAGGGGGAAAATCAGTTTCACTTTGAAACAAACCAAATTTTTGTGTGCCACCAAACCAAAAAATTAAATTACTCACTTAGCTCTGCATAGGACCTGCTCCTATAAATCCATAGTCACACAAACAGCCTTTACTCACAGGCACAGAGCCTTATGGAAGCCAGGTGCACTCTAGCCAGTGTAGGGACAGGGACCTGAGTGTTTGCTGGGTGGGGACTGTATTAATTAGTTTAGTGACTATTCTCTGGGTTAGTTTGAAATGTGTCTGCAGTGCTGTGCATGGCATGCTACACCGGTCACTCAAGTATGTTCACACAAAGATGATCCTTCCGTGCTCTGAACAAGTTTCTCCAGCTCCACAAAAATATTGAACCCCTCAGGGAATGCAACATATTTTGACATAATGTTTTCTGACATTTCACTCGCCTTCTTAATAAGATGAGTGAAATGTCAGGAGAAATTAAATCAGTGAGTGCAGCAATCCCTCAAAGGGGAACATTTGGAGTTCTAATACTTCCTCTGGATTTTCTTTTTAAAACAATTTGTTACCCATTCCTAACTGTTAAAATTACCAGTTTTGATAATTGTTACAGAAAGTTCTTATCCAAGTATCTAGTAATCAGTGGTACCATTCTTGTACTCGGTGATTTTACACAATGTCCTCTACAGTAATATTACACGCGCATTTGGTGACACTAAATTAGCACGTGTTAGTAGTGCTATTTGTCAGAAGTACTATATTAATCTACTTGGCGTTACTGTACCATTACTCAGTAGTACTATTTTAGTATTTTGTGGTATTGTACTAGAATTCACTAGTAGTATTTTGTTAGTACTTGGTGGTATCATACAAGTATACATTACGAAAACCAGTAGATTCTAGGGAGAGTCATAGGGTGTTTGTCTATATGTCTTTACTCATATCTGGATTAACTCCTTTGTGTCTTTTTATTATTGCCTTGGTTTTTTTAAGGAGGGGCAGATATTGCTGCAGGTGACTATCTGTTCAAATGGCAAAGTATTCGCCAAAAACGGCAAAACTCCAAATTTCCACCCTGCAGAAAATTGACGAAATTAAAGATCTTTCTCCTGGATGAGCAGTTTCTACAGTATAGTTTTCAGGTACTGCAGAAGAGAAGAATGCGAAGGGATTTGATAGCTGCTTTCAACTACCTGAAAAGGGGGTCCAAAGAGGATGGATCTAGATTGTTCTCAGTGGTACCAGATGATAGAACAGGGAGTAGTGGTCTCAAGTTGCAGTGGGGGAGGTTTAGGTTGGATATTAAGAAAAACTTTCACTTGGAGAGTGGTGAAGCACCGGAATGGGTTACCTAGGGAGGTGGTGGAATCTCCTTCCTTAGAGGTTTTTAAGGTCAGGCTTGACAAAGCCCTGGCTGGGATGATTTAGTTGGGAATTGGTCCTGCTTTGAGCACGGAGCTGGACTAGATGATCTCCTGAGGTCCCTTCCAACCCTGATATTCTATGATTCTATGAATCTATGATTCTACCATCATGGTCTTTCTGGGATCCTCTCAAGTATGGAGCTTTTTTGTTTTTGGTCCATCAAAAGATATTACCTCACCTATCTTGTCTCTCTCCTATGCTGGGACCAGCACAGCTACAACAATACTGCAACATTCAGTTACTTAGGTCCTTGTCCTGCATTTGACACTCCCCAGGAAGTTCCCTGTACCTGGGCAAAGCTGCACTGAAGTCACACTCATGTATGTGTCCTTCTAAAGCATCCTGTACTCTGCACAAACTTGAGACATACTCCATTCCTACTATGAGTCCTGCGTTCAGCTCTGCATGCTTCAAGGGAGCATCTCCAACAGCACAGTGAGCACTAGCACCGGACTGGGACATATTGACCCAGATAGAATGCTATCTACTGATAAATGAACACTACTTCTCCTCGGCGATCCTTGACAGCCTCCACCCAAGTACTGGCTCCACCTGAACCCATTTGGCTGGTCAGATTTGACAAGATCATAACTACTGGTGGCAGGGAATTATTATTTGTGGTCTTTGTAAGAAAAAAGTGGCAATCCTGGAACTCTCTGAAACATGTATGCTTAGGCCTACAATTTCTAAATCAACTAGTGTCTCCATTTTTGGGTCCTGAATGGGAAACACCCTCTGAAAGTGAGGCACCTTTTAAGGTGTCTCACGGAGACACGCAAAATGTAGGCTCCCAAAATCACTAGGCATTTTTAAAATATGTTGGCCTTGGGCATCAGTAGAATAAGGAGAATAACTTGTGACAGCTACCACACTCCATGCCAGAGACTGGGAGTGACAGTCTGTACTCTATGTTCACTTTTTACAGGACTATGATAAATTTTGTACAAAGTATGCCATTTGAAAACCCATAATTTGCTGCTCATTATTGTCATGGTAAAATATGTGTGGCAACCCTGTATGTAAAGTTCTAAGATTCTGTTATATGATGTTACTTAAAACATATTCCAAATCTGGGGAAGCAGCCACAAACCAGTTCCCCAGATACCTCAGTCAGGTATTAACAAAATAAAATGGACCATCACCTATTTAAGTAGCCATTCTTTGGCAGGAAAGAGGATGTGAGCGGAAAATCTACATCTTGACAAAGAAACAGCTTGGGCTTCCCATTCACACAGACTTTCTGTCTCCTGAACCTCAGCTGGAGATGCTTCTCAAAGAAGAGAAAGAACTATAAGAAGGGAAAAGAGATGCCTCAAATTATTCCTTCCTTTCTCTCCACCCACCAATTTTGACTTTTATGCCTCGTTATTTGTATTCACTTAAAATCTATCTTTTGTAGTTAATAAATTTGTTTTATTGTTTTGTCTAAACCAGCATTTGTCTAAACTCTATTTGGGATAATAGGATTTGTGCATATAAGTTTCTATTAATAAAATGACTGACTTTATATTTGGGGGGAAAGTCTGGGAATGGGAATTTGCTGGTATTGCTTTGCAGAGTAATATACGAGTGGCTGGCC
Source organism: Chelonoidis abingdonii (assembly GCF_003597395.2). Classification (NCBI taxonomy): domain Eukaryota; kingdom Metazoa; phylum Chordata; order Testudines; family Testudinidae; genus Chelonoidis; species Chelonoidis abingdonii. The sequence goes on from NC_133791.1 coordinate 13,258,537, forward strand.
ATTGCACTCTTATACTATAACTGAGAGTAACTTACAGGGGTGGTAACTCTCACAGCAAAGCAGTGTAAATGATACCCAGGTTGGAGAACTGAGAGAACACAGCTGTTCATCGGTCCAGCTTGTACGCTGGGTAATGTCACACTGGGTGAAAAGGGCATGATTTCAGATTAACCTGCAGAGACATGTTCTAATTGCTTTAATTTTTGAGTAAGAGGAAATCAGTCACTATAGCTGCATCATGGATTTTCTTCCCTTGAGAAAATCTGGCAAATCTATAATTGCAAATGTCAACATAAATATTCAAGAAAAGCCAACTGATTTTTTTTCCAGTTTGTCTTGAGACTTACCATTGTTCAGGTATCAAAGTTCACCTGAATATTGCTATTGATAGTACTGTTGACAGGCATCGCTTAGCAGAACAGAATTTGTTCATTCCTTTATGGGAGGTTTCATTATTATATTTAATCTGGAACTGCTCTTAAAATGTGTTATCTTGGCACTGCCTGCCAATTTTTGAAACATTTGAATACTCAGGCAGAGAAGTGATAAAGGAGAAAAGCAGAGTGAATTAATCAGATTTCTGGATGCTAACTTTGGAAGTTCTCCAGGGTCTCCTTTGAGCCTAGGTGTCTTTTTTTTTCTGGTGGAGGATGATCTCTGTACGCTGCACAAATCTGAAGAGCTGCATGATATGAGGGTGACTTACAGCTTGCTACTGCTCCCATAGTAGAAGTTCCACTGAGTTCAGTGAGACAGGGTCACTTCCCCAGAGCCCAAGAATGAATCCCCAAACTCCCGACGAAGCCATATGTGCACATGGTTTTACATGTGATAACTTTGGAAGGAACATATCAATGCACAGGTTAACCTTTCCTGACACATGGTCAGTAACCAAACCACCAGGAGTCAACCATTTAAAAAAATATTTTGCCATTACTCATGTTTACAAGTCACACCAGCTCCGTGCCTCAATTTCCCTTTTAGTACAAGGGGAATGAAACTACTTACATTAACTGCATTATGGGCTCTGAGTTCTGATTATTTTTATTATACAGGGTCCACAAGTAGGCTAGGTGAGCCACAAGATGGACAAATTGCATAGGGTCCTTGCCCTAAGAACATACAATCTATTCTCTGTTCATTAATGTGAAAGATAGTATATAATGGGAATTGAAAATATTATTATTATAAAAAAATATTCCCTCCAGGCAATTAAAAATTGTCCACATCACTTGTGTTGCACATGGTGTACAGATGCCTACGCCTACGAATATATGAATCATGATCCCTTAATTCACTTTACTGCACTAATACCAAGGAGAGATTTATAGTCCAGTAAACAAAAAGCTCTTAGCCCACTATTAATATCTAATAAAATAACATAGAAAGAAAACAATGTGAGCTACTGGACAGGGCCCTAGGCTGGGAGTTTAGAAACTTGCGTTCTATCTCAATTCTACCAAAGACAATCTGCGTGACCGTAGGCAAGTCACTTCACCTTTCCGTGCCTCAGTTTCCCAGTACATAAAATGGGGATAATGAGATCTTTCTTTGTAGCGTTCTTGGAGGCTTCCAGATGGAAAAAGGCTTTTAAAGAGCTAAGTATTGCTATCAATAGGCTAAAGGGCCCAATCTTGCCCATCTGCCCCAGCAGGAAATAGGCTATTGACGTGGGGCAGGACTGAGACCTAAGTGTAGATGAAACCTGTTTTCACGGAGCTATCAGTATTTCCATTTGCAAATTCACAGACTCAAATATTTACATTTTGTCATTGCAACAGTGCCTGGATCTTGAGCAGCTTTAATTGCACAAAATTGGCTTAGCGCTCAAAGGGAGCAGCTGACTCGCCCTCCTTAGTGTCCTTGAATTGGTTTCCGCAAGACAGGTCTTGCTTGTAAATACAGAGCAAAGCACAAAGCGTTTATCCGCTAATTTAAAGCTTGACTCAACTCACCCCATAGCTATAGAAATCCAGCGTTTGAACTGCGTTTCCATCATTCCCTCAAGTTACTGCTGACAAGATATTATCATATTAAATGATCACAGCAAAATGCTTTTCTAGTGCAAAGAAGAGGTCTCTCTTTCAGTGAATATGCCATCGAGCCTTAATTGTGCCCCTCCACATAAAGACGGAGTCTCTGCTGCTCTATAGCTTCCATGAGTGCTATGTGGATGTAAACTGCAACAAACGAAAACGATAGCATTTCACACCTACTTTGAACTCATGTTGTACAGGTGCAGATGATGACAGAAGGTGGTGACCAATCAGGCCCTGGCTCTCCAATTTTCACTCTGGCCCCTTCTGAGTATTCATTAGATGATGTCGTTTGCTATATATTTATTTATTATGATACTGTGACCGGGGTCCCAGTGAGGGCCAGCTATGATCACTCAATTAGGGTGAACTGCAAAGAATAGGGCAGACGATCCCCAAAAAGCTGGTGGATATTCCAATAATTAGATTTGCCAAGCCAGCATTAAACAGCTTCTTTATTACCTTGCTGGTTACTCAGAAGTCCAAATAACGCAGTTCCCTTAAAGTGATCCAGCCCCAGACCTCCATCCAGGTACCTAGGTCAAATATGATGATTTCTGAAAATCTTATTTCATCATATAAAATAAAAGGTTCTACCAATCCCAAAGGATCAGACACATTACCTCCCAGGTTATTGAATATTCCAGATCTTACCAAATAAACGCTACAGCCAATTCTTATTAACTAAACTAAAATGTATTAAAAAACTAAAGAGAGCGAGAGTATGGTTAAAAGATCAGTATGCATACAGACATGAGTTCAATTCATTTAGATGCAGATTCATAGCGGAGACGGTGAGCTTTGTAGTTGTAAAGAGTTCTTTTAGAAATAGTTCATTGGTTTTAGTCCAATGTCCAAATATCATACTCAGGGTGTACCAGCACAACTGGGACCTCAGTCTTGTGACTCAAAACTTCCCCTGATGAAGCTTAAGCAGATCTGAAACAACAGAATCAGGACCCAAGGATCTTTTATACAATTTCATGTTAAAGTTGGGATTTTCTCAGGGAATAAAGGTAATTAGGATGACTTTGAAGGCGGTCCATCACTGGTACCTAGCTATAGAATTAACATAAGGCTATTTGCTTGTTCCTCCACCATTCACAGATGATTTGCTGTACATTTCAAAGAGCGATGAATACCAAGATATGCAGTATTTACAATTCATTTAAATGTTAGGCTGTTCTTTTGACCTCTGAATTATCAGAATACACCATAGACAGGGACTGTTGATTACATTGTTGACCCTACTCATACATATGTAAAATACACAGAAACACAAACATTATCTCCCCACGTGTCTTTTGAGGGTTATTTATTTTGCACGATGTTTAACCCTTTCTAGCCATGCGTCACAGATCCATATTGATGCTTTTTTCTCTCATTTTATTTGAAAAATCAAATCAAATTACATTTCAAGAGAAAAGTAAAGTCCAAATCAGGAAAATAAAGCATTCATAAACCCTATTAAAAATTAATTATTTGGAAAAAAATTCTGATTCTAATATCTTCTCCTGAAGAACTAGCACTCATGGATGGAAGCAAGCCCTTATTAATTTAAAATAATGGTACTGTATTTTATTTGATGTGATTAGAAAACTGGGCATATAATTTGTGAATACATCTGGCTTTTACAAATTTTTGTGATTTTGTTGTAATTTTCAAGTTTTCAGACTGGTTTTAGTTTGATTTGAGGTATGCTTTGCCTCTAAGAAACCCTCAGATTGCTATTAACAGTTGAATTTGTTTCAGGGCTCCATTCACTCAGCATTACTACCGCAGTTGTCAGTTCAAAAAAATACAATTGTTTCTACTTTGCCTTTTATCTGCTTCTCATTGTGGCATGTGATGTTTCATTCCCATTCAAAAATATATCTTGGGGCTGGGGGGAAGGAGGGGAGAGAGAGACATTGGTGTCTGAAAATGTGGCACAGAAGCTTCAGCCCATGACTCTGGTTTGTTTAGAGTGTATTTGTCTGCTAGGGTTTCTTGGTGGGGGCTGAGGGAACAGCAGAATCCAACAAATAAATAATGACTGAATTTTGAAAAGTGCAATATCAGTAAACATGCAACTCCCTCTAGTGGTCACAGAAAGACTCTAACATTTATAGGCTCCCTTTTTGCTCCATCTCTTTAAAAACGATTTGGAAATACTTAGAGTCAAGTCATATCCTACTGTTACAGAACCAAGGAAAGACACTGGAATTACCACTCTGTGAGCTCCCTTTCTTGACTTTCAAAGCTTTGCAGCTCTCTAGTCCTATGTACATCTTGGCTGTCATGTCTTCCTTCCCTCTCACATTTGTTCCAGGCACCTTTTACTCCCAGTTGCTCCCTTTTCACCCTCTTTTCACATTCATCCTTGCACCTTCTTCTATGACAACCCTTATCCCTGGAACATTTTCTGACTCTGCACAGGGATGAATTTCAACCCTGGTGATTTATATCTGAACGGTTTCCTATGTGCCTCTGTAAATTATAATTTCTGTCTGTATACTGTCAGCGCTCAGCACAAGAATGAAAATGCCCAAAGTCCTAATGACAGACCTTTGCTTTAATATATTCTACTCAGTTTAAAACAAGAACAAGAACAAGCTCATATAGATCCATTTTATACATCATAGATCTGATGAGGGTGAATACACAGGACGTGTGTCCAGCTTCTTCTTTTTTTGTTCCCTTGCTATATTGCTTTCCATATTTAACTGCCCTAGTTAAATAACCATCTGTACCCTAAGAGAACTTATGTCAACATTGTAATTTTTGGTTAAATACACGGTGGTCACCCACAGATTTAAAATTAGCAAAGTAAAGTAAAGAGTGAGCTTTCCATATTTAATTCTATGTCACACTATTGTAGGTCATACAAAGCTAACTACTGGCAAACTTTGGAAAGATTTTTCTCCCCCTGGACAAAGTGGCAAAAATCAAGTACTGTGCAGCCTAAGCAGCAAGTTTTAACTCCTGCAAACAGTTGTTACCATATGGCCTCCCATTAATTTCAGTGTGACAAATGTTTGCAGGAATGAGCGCTAAGAAAGCAGAATAAACTGTCTTATAAGGCGTATTTTATTCTCTCTGCTAATGTAAAAAGGGAATTGGGGGAAACAATGAACAGTTACAGTACATACTGTAGTCAATGGGACTCCTTTTGTTAATAATTTGAACTGGGCTTCCTTAACAAAAGATAACCACATCTCATGCCCGAGGGTATAAACTGATTGTCACAACTGATCCTTTCTTTTTCCTCAATACAACATTTCATGACTGGCTTAGTACAGTATACTTTTCCCCCCTTAATCTAAAATACCAGATATTGATCACTGTCAGAGCAGGATGTTGGACTGGATGAACTGATGGTTTGATCCACTACAGTAGACCCTATAAAAGCTCATTCAACAAGATCCTATTCTATACACATTCTTATACAGCACTTATCACTGTAGCATCTGAATGTAGAATCTGAAAAGTATTTTTGATGATCTACAAGTTTTCTTAATCAAGGTAGTACTTCAAAAGTGTGTATCATATCCCATCCCCCAGAGGCTAGACCTCAAGGAGGTTAACACCCTTCTACTGCTACCAGACAAGTTATCAGTAGTTGGTTCTTAGGATCAAGAGGTAGTAATCCATTCTTTGGTACAGAAGGGCACAGATTCAAACCCTGCTTCTGACAATGACCTCACAGTAAGAAACAGGAAACCCCAGGCTTTGAAATGCCAAAGGCAGGAGATAAAGTCACATTAATGTCATTTGTAATGTCATTTGCTTTTGAAACACAATATCCGAGACCAGAAACTTTTGACAGGTCAAAAAACTGCCAGCGTTCATACCCTTCAGACTGGGCTACTGCTGACTGTGCGAGCAACATGGAAAGTCCAGCTTATACAGGCTACAGCCACCCACCTCCCTAGTATGAAACTATACAGAGACTCATCGCTGAATCGTAGTTCACTCTGAGTGTCAGTTCAAGGCCCCAAGTCCTCATTGGGTTGAAACCTGGCCACTTCAGAGATTGCCTCTCCATTAACAACCCACCAAGACTACTGTTATTCCAGAGGTAATGCAGCTGGCAGTGGTCAAATTTAAGCTCTTGAAAGATAGATGTAGGACATTTTTGGGCAAAGGCCTTTGACTGTAAAACAATGTTCCAGAGGAGCTAAGACTGAGTGTGACCATTTTCAGATACATTTAAAGACTCACCTTTTTGCCACAGCTTCCTATGGCAGCTGAAGTTGAGGAAGACAGTAACAAAGCAGAAAGTACAAGAAGCCAAACAGAAGAGACGTGAAGAGCAGGTGATCATCTCAGTGCAATTGCTAATAACTTATATTCAGAGCCGGCGCTTCCATTGAGGCGAACTAGGCAATCGCCTAGGGTGCCAGGATTTTCGGGGGGTGGCATTTTGCCGGGGGAGGGGGGGGTGGCAGGCGGCTCCAGTGGACCAATGGAACCTCTGCAGAAATGGCTGCGGCAGCTCCACTGGAGCCGTGGGAGCGGCACGCGGGGTGGCGAAATGGCCGTGCACCTAGGGAGCGAAAAATTCTAGCGCCGGTCCTGCTTATATTCTATGGCGATGGATGCTAAGAAATACTGAAGACAGATAGATCTGGGACCTAGTGGAGAAATTTTGTGCCAAGTCTGTTGTAAGCTGAAACACCTTGGCTTATGTAGCATATCTAGATCAACTGAGCACAAACAGTTGTTTTTATAGCCTCTTTCATATTCTTAAGTAACAGTAAAGTAAATCTAAAAACAGCCTTAAATTGGCTTGACATTAAATCCATATTGTTTGGAAATTTCCCATAAAGAGTCTCCAGCTCTCTATGTTTCCTCTCTTTAAAAAAATCTCTCTCTCTCAGGGTATGTCTTCACTGCAAAGTTAGCCTGGGTGATCAGCACCTGGGTCAGAGCACCTGGGTTATTCTAGCCTGGCTGTGAGCATCCCCACTACAAAACCTTTATATGTTACTTGGCCCCCTGTTTCAGCACTTGGCCATGTGGGTCTGGGGACATATAGCCTTTTGTTTGAGTGTGCTGAGAGGCTCTAGGCTTCTTTCCCAGTCAGTTGCAGGAGAACTTGTCTGTCTTTCAAGGGAGACTGTGGGAAGGCATGGGAGGACTATCAGAACTTGAGTGATATAGCCTACTTCCTCAGTGCAAAGTAGGTAGGTTCCACCCTGAGTTAAAGCAAGACACAGGCTCTAACCTACAACTTCAGCTGGATAGGCTAGCCCAGGCATCTCCATACCCGAGGTATTTTGTGTGTGTGGACAGTAGAGGGGATTGGACTAAGTCCTGGTTTAGAGCCCAGGTTAACTCTGAAGTAAAAACATACCCTCAAATGCTTACCTGAATATAGTCGCATGAAGGGAGTCTCAGAGACTGCAGTCCTTTGTTTATCCCCATGCCAGGCATGACACAAATAAGTTCATGCTTCCCCACAACACACCTCCACCTTATCAAGAGGACCACCTCCATGGCCTGGTCAATCCTTGAACTGTGAACTGAGCTACATGAAACTTACCTCACTTAGTCTACCTAAAAGCTACTGGCTTAGGCTGAAAGATGATATACCCCATTACTAACCTCACTAGCCATCTTCTTCCTATTTCTTGGGGTTTGCCAAGATAAAGGAGGTACATTTTCCCTGTCACTTTCCTTCCAGTTTATCCTGTTGAGTTTCCTCTCAACTCATATGAGCTACAAGGGAAAAATGTATTACACACCTTGACTTCAGATCTTGCAGAGTTCCCAGCTGAACTCCTGTGGAAGCTTTGTGAGCACACTTGCTGCTGTATTCTGTAGTCCCTTTGTGGAAATGATAGGCTGCACTCTGCTTCTGTCTGAACCCATGAATTTCTCATTGACAGTAGCATGAAACACTCTTGCTTTATGTTTTTGTCTATGCATCATGGGCCTGTTGATGCAGATTTGTATAGCTGCATCGACTTCAACAGGGCTGTGCTGATTTAGATCAGCTCAGGAGCTGGCTCCTAACCTCTAAAACTGAGGAGTAAATTAGGCAAAGTAGAGAACTAAGCTAGGATTTACTGTTCTAATTTCAGATCTCCATGGCCAAGCACTGATTCAATGTTCTGATTTAATAATCTCTCTGAACTCTACATCTGACAGTCGTGGCTGGGCTGACAGGCCTGAATATATTACTTTATGGTCCAAAGTATTAATGTTCAAGGAAGGATATTTGATTTATAATTGTTTACCTTACAAATTTTCTACCTACTATGCAGGTTTATGGACATCAGTGAAGTAGAAGAATCAAGAGTCACCTGTCCAAGCCTGTAGGGCACATTTCATATTTTTAAGTAGTCAGCTCCCATCACCTCCCTCTTTTATCTTTATATTTATCTCCAAATCTGACTTCACATCCAGATGATTGTGCTTGTCAGTCACGAGCTGTTATCTGCTTTAGGGCCATACAATAAAGCTACTGTGAAGTAGCAAATGGAAAGAACAGAACACAAGAGTTTTCATGGCAAACACCTTCACATTCTCCCATTCCCTAATCTCTGGGTGATGGAAAGCTTTTTGGATTGACATTCTTACATAAGTCCATCTAGCCCAGCATCCTGTCTTCGGCTAATGCCAGGTGATTCAGAGGAAATGAACAGAACAAGCAGCCATTGAGTGATCCATTCCCTGTTGTGTGCTAGTTTCTGCCTATTAGAGGCTAAGGATACCCAGTCATGGGGCTGCATCCCTGACCATCTTGGCTAACAGCCATTGATGGACCTATCCTCCTGGAACTTATCTGATTCTTTTTTGAACCTGCCTATACTTTTGGCCTTCACAATGTCCCCTGGCAATGAGTTCCACAGGTTGACTGTGTTTTGTGTGAAGGCGGCTTCCTTTTGCTTGTTTTAAACCTGCTGCCAATTAATTTCATACCTGCATCTTGTGGTATGTGAAGGAGTAAATAACAATTCTTTATTCACTTTCTCCACATCATTCATGATTTTATAGATCTCTGTCATATCCCTCTTAGTCATCTTTTTTCCAAGCTGAAACTGCCCAATCTTTTTAATTTCTACTCATATGGGAACTGCCTTAATGATTTTTGTTGCCCTTCTCTGTACCATTTCCGCTTCCACTATATCTTTTGTGAGATGGGGTGACCAGAACTTTACACACAATATTCAAGGTGGGGGCGTCCAATAGATTTATATAGTGTCATTAAGATATTTTCTGTCTCAATATCTACTACCCCTTTACTAATGGTTCCTAACACTCTGCTGCTACACATTGAGAAGCTGTTTTCAGAGAAATATCCACAATGACCCCAAGATCTCTTTCTTATGCCGTGGACAGCAGCCAATATGAAGTGATACATGCAAACTAGTCTGTTGATCATTTATTCTGAGCTGGAAGTATTCACAAAGTTCTGGGAAGTATATGCAAAGAAACACAACTGGCAAATCATGTTGGTAAAATCATTTAGGGAACAATCTAGTTCCCTCTGAAGCCAAGAGAAAAACTCCCATTGACCTCAGTGGGCTTTGGATAAGGCCCATAACACTCACCCCCTTTGTATCTATTGGAACAAATGTGAGTCAAGTGTTTTATAACAGAATGGGATCTGGTTTTGCATACTCTAAAACAATGGGTTGGCCAAATGCTTTTGCAGAAATGAGTTAACATAGTGACTCAAGCTGAAAAGTCAGCAAAAACTGGTACAGAATCTTGGGAATTTAGAACCTCTTCTGGGACCTTTGAGGGTTGATCCCCATTTTTCTTCCTGGAAAAGAACCCTTGGAATCTTGCAGCTTCTACTTAGTTAGCTCTGTGAAAAGGGGCTATGCCAACTCTACTATCTATTTAATGTCTGACACATAGAAGTGGTTTGAAAATGAGTTGCTTTTATTTCCATGGAAAATCTTAATGGAAAAACTGAAAATCTCTGGCTGAAAATCCACAGTTTCTGATAGGAAAATCAAAACAAAATATGCTTGAGTTGTAATTTGGCTGCAGCATGCCCAACATTCCCCTTTGGGTTAAGCTCCTGGGTTAGACTGCATGTCCCATGATGCACTATGGTCTTTCCTCTTCTGAGCTGCCACAGTGCATCATGGAAGATGTAATCCAGACAGGAAGCCTGTATTGGCAGTACTACATGTTCCAAGTTCAATCTAAATATAATACCATGAATGTTGCAGTCACATTAATTTTTCCAGCAAAAGTTAATCAACAAGGTTTAAATGGTGATCACTGTATATTCTAAAATTGGATATAAACAATAAAAATGAAATTTTCTTTAATAAATGGTTTTTGCTTTTGTAAATTTCAAGGGTGTTTCTCTTGTCAGTTTCCAAATGGAATCCTATAGCTTCCAGATCCCATTGAAAATAAAAAGCTTTGGTTTGGCTTTGCTGTGCACGTTAATGCCTATTTCCTTGCACCTGTACTTTTGGCTTCTGCTTTCTGGTCACTTAAGTTAACTAATGGGTGTTCTGTCATTTACAGTAAGAAATGAGGTATTTGACTGTTTGGGGGACAGGTAAAGGATTATTGCAGCAAGTCTCTGAATGCAAAAAATTCCACACTGATGGTCTGAAACTGAAGAGGTGTAAATCAACAAAGATTTGTCCTTTTCACTTCATTTCCTGCACTGCAGTGAAATAACCATTGAGTACCCTTATGAACTGGTTAGTGCATATGTGCATCACTGCTCTATATGCCGCGGCATCAAATAAAGATTCTCCTATAGCTCAAGTGGCCTAGACTCTTGAAAAAGGAGAAAATAAGAACATAAGAACAGCCGTACTGGGTCAGACCAAAGGTCCATCTAGCCCAGTATCTGTCTACCGACAGTGGACAATGCCAGGTGCCCCAGAGGGCGTGAAACTAACAGGCAATGATCAAGTCATCTCTCTCCTGCCATCCATCTCCAGCCTCTGATGAACAGAGGCTAGGGACACCATTCTTTACCCTTCCTGGCTAATAGCCATTTATGGACTTAGCCACCATGAATTTATCCAGTTCCCTTTTAAATATTTAAACATTGTTATAGACTTCAAGTTTTCTCCTGGCTTTCCTCCCATGTAGTTTCTAGTTGCCAGGGCATGGAGCATGGAGACAAGCGTGAAGTTTCTGGCTGGTCCCACATTTTTTATAACACTTTTTTGTTTACAATGCAGCTCCAACTGCTGCTAGAATTTCTGTTTCTGTAGAATTAGCCCCAATGCAATTCAGACCCCATGCCCTTGAAGAGTTTCTCCGTAAATCCTAGTTTATAGAATGTTCATCAGCGATTCCCCAGCATCAGAAAGTATACTGGAAAAGAGCTACTGAAGCCTACAATTTGTTATCCTTTGCAAAGCTGCTCTATAACTAGAATGAACTTGCCTTTTTCCGTTGCCAAATTTCCTGTTTCTGTATCCTGGGGCAGCTGTGGGCCCTGCAAAATTGGGTCAGAAACATAAAAGCTGTTTTCTTCAAGCTTTATTAATTTTCAAGTCATTTCCTGTTTTCCCACTGCAGCCAAAATCACCCCTTTGGCAGGTATTGAACTATGAAAACCCCTGATTCAAATCTGCGACCACTGAGTAAATGGCCTAGTAGATGAAAGAAGAAGCGACCCAGAATGACAGCTACAAGGTTTCATTATTCTGCTTCAAAATGGCAATTTTGCTTTAGTGTGTGAACAAACCTTTCATGAAATCAGATCCACTCTACAGAGGTCTCTGACTTTTTGAATCATTTCTTATACAGAACCTCCCCTCCAACTAGGGTGACTAGGGACTGTCTCGACACTCAGTGCTTTGTCTTACATTGGACTATTACCTCTCATCCCCCATCTTGATTTTTCTGGTCACCTCCAACCCCTTAGAAAACTTCTTCGAAGTCATGAGCAGGGAGGTCTCTTCCCTTACACTGAATGCAACCTTTTGAAAAGGGAAATAAAACAGGTGTTCCATTATTTGGGCCTTGTATTTATTTATTTATATAGCACCTTCAGCTGGGAAGGAACCATGAAGTCAGATGCTTCAGAAATGGCCTCTGATTTTGAGTGTCTAGCTCGAGGCACCATGGTTCTGATTTACAGAGGTGCTGATCACCCACAGCTGCAAAGAAAGTCAGTGGCAGCTATCATGGTCAGCTCCTCTAAAGATCAGGGTCTCAGGATGGGAACTCCCAAAACAGAGGCATGGGGCCACTTCAGATAATATTGACCTAAGAGCTTAGGGCTTGACTCACAACTTGCATCCCTTTGTGCTAGTAGAAGCAGAGGGAAATCATCCCAGAGAGAAGGCAGGAGAGTGGTTCTGCTGCTATCATTCCCCGAGATTTCTGCACAAGCAAATTGAAGCTATACCTAGAGCGCCATAGAAGCCTCCCCTGGAAGCTAACCAAAGAGTACATTTCCCAGATCTCATTGCCAAGCCTTCTCCATGGCTTCCTGGGTGGCATTGGGCCCTCAGCAGAGTAAGAATTATGGCTGCCTTGTGCAGCAGGGTCCCTGTCCTTCAGATGGACTTTGTATCACTGGGGTCTGAATTCTTTCTGTGGATATGAATCACACCATTAATATACAGCAAGGGATTATTTAATTCACCAGAGCAATACAGTCATCTCTGGGGCAACATATGCCAGCTGTAACAGCACAAATCAATACCACCCAAGAGCTTACAACAGGGCATTGAGAAAAAAAGCAGGCAATTAAACTTACAGGGGAATTTGCATACAAAGAAGGTACAGCAGGGCTAAATCATCTGTGGCAAGCCCAGTTAACACAGCGACAGATCCCTTGGCTGCACCCCTCCATGATTGTGTGCAGGAAGCCCACACACCTCTCAGCTCCATGGGTGACAGCCAGATTGTCTGTCTGCACTGGCCCCTTTTTTCAGGCTCATCCCTTCCTGCACAGCAGACTCACAGTGATTCATCTGGGGTCAAGCCCTTCCCCATCTGCAGAGCTGGAAGCACCTAATTGAAAAATACGATCTAAAGTCTGGAATTTAAGCCCTGAATCTTTCCATTGATTTCAGTGGTCTTTGGATTAGATCCTTCTTGCAAAACCCCATGATTCAGAAGAAAAACAAATGATCCCAGATCTCATAATGCTGTTGCTGAGACATTAAACTTTGCTGGATGATCTCTCTCCACCTCCAGCGTCTCTCACCCTCTGCTCTCACTAAATCAGAGAGACAGCCTGGCCTCCCAGGAGGCTGTGTAAATGACTGATAGGGCCTTGAACACAAGCTGCTCTTTTGTTTTCATTTCATAATCTCTTCTTTCCCTCTGACCCTGTCTCCCTCCTCCCCTAAAGCATTGTGATTAAAACCTCACAGAGCAGCCCTGTGCTACACCAGGCAGTTTTAAAGGGTGACTCACCCACTCACATCCTGGTACATGCCAGTCTGAAGAATCTGACTGGTAAGACTTTAGGTGAGTCTTCTTAGTAAGGCTTATAGGTATGGGACAGCTCTGGCACTCATCTGTAGGGGTCCAGGTGCCAGTTCAGCAAAACATTTACACACATGCCTAAGGGCATGGCTACACTTGCAGATGTAGAGTGCTTTGAGTTAAACCTGCCTTCGTAGAGCACAATAAGGAAAGCGCTGCTGTCGGTCCACACTGACAGCTGCAAACGCACTGTCATGGTCACATTTGCAGCACTAGCAGCAGCATTGGGAGTGGTGCATTATGGGCAGCTATCCCAGCATGCAAGTGACTGCAATGTGCTTTTCAAATGGGGGGGGTGAGGTGGAGTGTGACAGGGAGTGTGTATGTAGGGGGAGAGAAAGTGGGTTTTTGGGGGGCTGAGATCATGTCAGCATGCTGTCTTGTAAGTTCAGACAGCAGCAGACCTCCCCCTTGCACCCACCTCCCTCTCTCACACACAGCATTCCACAGTAATGGTTGCTTTGTCTCAGAGCAGATAAGCAGCTGGCTGTCAGAAACAGAGCTTTTCAATATCTGCATTCCTGCAGTGATTCAAAACAATGACAAGAGTGGCCACTTGACTTAAGGGGATTGTGGGACGTTTCTGGAGGCCGATCACAGTGCAGTAATGCAACACCCCATTCACATGGGTGCTGCAGCAAACATTATTCTACTCGCCGAGGTGGATTACCAGGAGCACTCTAGCTGCGGAGTCAGAGCACTCTACGTGCCTTGCCAGTGTGGACAGGGAGTGAGCTAATGGGCATGGGGCTCCTTTATTGCGAACTAACTCACAGGTGTAGCCAAGCCCATAGTCCATCCCTATTCGGCAAAGCACTTACGCACATGCTTAAATTTATGCATGTGTTTATGTTCCATGAATTCAAGAAAAGTTAAGTTAAGCACATGGTTAAGTGCTTTGCTGAATAGGGTTGAACTGGAGAATTGTGGCCTGATTTAGGGATAAACTGAAGTCTTTTGCTCCATTAACAAAACATTATTTCTCTCTCTTTTTTTTTTTTTTTTTACAAAATATATTGGCTAGATTAGTAGAACAACAATATGTGGCGAGATATGTTTTCACAAAGAGCTCTGACTTCAGTGGAGTTATACTAGGCAGGAATTTAGCCTATTATCTAGTTTCAAATTTCCTATCCCTTATCCTAGGTGCATGCCCATATATAAGGAGATTCCCCTTCTGAAGATTATTCTTTAACACTGTGATGTTAAAGAAAATCATTGAGGGTTTATGGTTTTGGTTTTTCTTTTCATTTGCAGGGTCATAAAATGGCCCCAAATCCCAAATTTCCTTCATTTACGTATTTCTTAGGGACCTCTCCTTCCATTCTCGCCCTTGGATTTAAATGAACAATTTTCAGAAACATTATGCAAGGGAGCCATGCACATGCACCAAAGAAAAGACAGAGATTAGAGAAATAAATTGTCATAACTAACAACTGCATGGGTCTCACTAGCTAGTGCTAGCTGAAGTGGCAGCTAAAGGCAGTATACTCCATTGGTTAGTACAGAGCACTAGAAGTTGAAAGAGCTAGGTTCTATTCCCAGCTGTGTCACTGATTTGCTATATTTCCTTAGGCAAGTTCCTTTCCTTTTTATTGTGCTTGGAAGCTGACTTTATAAAATTATTGATAGATCGGTAGATAGAATCCTCTACAGCCTTTTTCTAATGAGGAACTGACTGACTTACTGGTCAGAAGAAATTGGTATATATCATAACAGAATTAGACAAAAATGTTCAGAAGTAGCCACTGATCTTTGAAAGCCTCTTGAAAGCCAACTTGGAACACTTTCTGTTCTATCAAATAGAATTAAATGAACTTTAAAGAATGAAGTTATTTAATCCAGCAAACTACATGTCCTCCTTCAAAATGATTCTCATTCTGAAGCCCACAAGAGATACATCCATGCATCTGTGGACAAATTTGACTCTAAACATGCAAAGTTCTCAGGGTACCTGTAAACAGGTTCACTGATCAAGGGGGAAAACAGGGCTAATGTCCTGGAAGGACTCTGACATTTCCATTTGTTTTTGTTCCAAATCAGAACAAAACCAAAACATTGCAAATTCTTCCAGATAACATTTTCAAATATTTTTGTCTCAAGTCAGTCAAAACATCTTGATCCAATTTTGACTTTTTAAATGAGATATTAAATGTTATACAAGAACATAAAATAAAGACCTAGACAACAAGTCATTTTGAAACAAAAAATCTAACCATTCTGTTCTGATAAGGTCAAACTACTTTGAATATTTTTTTTAAAATTAAGTGTCATTGAAATAGGCACATTCCTGTGAAAAGTTTCATTTTCAACAAAATCGCATTTACCAACAGAAAACATTCTATTGGGAAACTTTTAATCAGCTCAACCCCTGAATAATCCATCCCAGGTTTTATAGGAAACTCAGTACATGCTGAAACACAGTATGTGAATAGAGTTGGTCAGGTAGTTCTATGAAGACAACAATCCAGGCAGGCTATAGTCAAGAAAAGCTACTAACTCTTAAATTAACATTGAGCTTTAGTATTTAATTCTAATTTCCTAGTGATCTGAGCTTCAACAAGGAGTATGTGGCTATAGGCACTTAACTTACTGGTATAGCTAAACCTTTGGCACTGAATGCAGAACTGCTGAAAAATGGGATGTGTCATTGCTGGGAAAACAGAATGACCCGTGCTGAGACATCAAGCCAAATTCATCACCGGAATAAGGGGATCTTCTCCATTGAAGACACATGCCAACAACACATCCAGAAGTCTTATCTTTTGGAAACAATCCCTAAGAAGGCTGTTACAGCATGATGAGTCAATGAGGGGCGGGGGGAAAGGGGGAACTTTTCTATTTGTAGCCTCTGGTTCAAGAAGACCATCATATTCCCCAAAGCCAAATTAGTGGATGGAATGAATGGCACTGAAATCAAGACATCAGTAATTTTGATGGATGGTAGCAGAAGAGATTGTATATCATTTTCTATGGAGTAAATGATCAACATTACATTGTGCAGATGGGAATCAACAGCATTAATTAAGGTGCCTGATATGTAATGGGTGGGAGGGAGAACAAACATGGGTCTTTAAATCAGTAAAATAGCACATGGGGAAATTTCAGATAGAATATAATCAAAATCTTTTAAATAAAGGAGGCTAAAATAAATAAATAAAGTTCAGAGTGTTTTAAAATATCATGAAGTTAAACAAACTTCTATTTTTAAATCCAATTTCCAGCTGAGATTTTTGTTCCCCTAGCAAATGCCATATACAAGACTGACTTAAACTGCTGTGAAGCATGCTGCCCCAAGCCAACCAGCTCACTGGCAACCCACAAATGCCATGTATTTGCTTGGAAAAACACCCAGAAGAATTCTGTTTATAGCACCTTTCATTTGCAGTTCTTTATATACACGTTCAAATTTAGCCTCAGTTTACTCATGTGTACCTACCACTTACGGGGGTTGTGGGCCTTCGTTCATTTATGTGTGCATGCGCATAGCTCCCACCAGTCTGAGGACTTCATAGAGGCTGCTTCCACAGGTCCAGGATAGATGTATGTGACAATTAGTGTTGCCCACTTCCCCGGATTTATCGGGTAAGGGGATTTTGGCTCTGCCACTGGGACTCTCACCCCTATATCTGCCCATCTCCTGCCCAGCAATTAATTCTGCTCCCAGTTCTGCTTCCACATCAGTTCTGCCCATTTCCCTGCCCCTCAGACCCCGATTAGTTCTGCCCCTCTCCCCCAGTCTCACCTCTGCTTCTCCTGGAGTTCTTCGTTCTCCTCCCCAGACCTGGGAGGGCTCAGCTGGGTGCTTGTCTCCCCCTTCCAGACTGCAGGGGGCCAGATAGGCTCCAAAATCCCATGACTCATGGAAAAATCACAAGAACTGGCAACACTATAGTTGTAGGGGCTGCAGACCAGCATAGGCCATAGGCCCTCCAGGCACTGGGAGCCAGGGATCAGTCCCACTTTGGATGCCTGATGCATGAGAGTTGTCAGCCGCCCAGGCACAGGCACTATCTCTATATCCTGAGCTCCAAGCCCTCTGCCCCAATCTGGCCTATTGATTTCAGGTCGAACTTTCTGTTGTTATTACAAGACTGGTTGGAGCCTTGTTTAGTTCTCATCCCTGAAACTTTTGCCCGTTCCCATCTCCTCCTTTCAGTTGACCCCTTTCCTGTCCAAGGAATGAACTGTCATTTATTGTTATGTGGTGTTTGCTTTACTGTCCTAGGTAAGGAATATCCTAGTGGTGATAGGGTGTTAGGCCTTTGTACACCCAGCGCTAGGCGGAGGGCCCAGCTGGTAGGAATGCAGGGCACATTCCTCCTGAAAAAGGGGTGAGGGGAAGCACAGATGGACCTTGAGTAGGGAGGACCAAGGAACTCCACTATTCTGGGGGATCAGGGGTGTCCCAGGAACGGTCAGTCAGTTACTCTACCTATCTGAGTTAATTAAGCTTCACAACACCCTTACATAGTAGGTACAGATGAGTAAACTGAGACTAAAATTAAGTTACTTGTCCAAGGTCTCAGAGAGCAGAGTGCTCTCAGCGCTTGCTAGAGCAGAGACATGCCAACATATAAATGCTAGATGACGGTTAGGATGTCACTTGAGGACACACAGACACACACACCCCAAAATCAGACACTGTTTACTAGCAGCATTAAATCCTCTCTTCCACAATTATTTCTCTATCCCTGCACACACACACACACGGGCTTACTGAGAAGTGAAGAAAACACCATCAGTTTACTGCTGGAAAAAAACAGGAAAAACTATGCTTTACCCTGGGTCCTTAAATATTTTTGAAAGGGGACTTTTTAGAAAGGAGGGAACTCCCTGCCCACCTCCCTCTGCCTGAATTCCCCTCCCCCTTCACTAAAGATAACTGTCTCAGGCATCTTCTAAAAATCCTATGCAGATCTTGTAACTTTAAACCTGGTCTGAGATCATAATTTTAGTGCTGGCCAAATAGAATGCAGAGGGCGGGCCTGACTTTTTTTTTCTCAAGACCACCTTAGATAGCCTCCCACCCCTGAGTTAACAAAAAATGCTGACTCCATTCTCAGTTACTTTTCTTTAGCTATATAGTTATCACTCTGGGAAAACCTACCCCTCTAGCTACTGCACTCAAAGGAATATTTGGAACTCCCAAGTTTTTCCACAGTGATTTCTGCTTGTGATTTCATCTTTCCCCCACGCTGTCTCTCAAATAATCAGAATTTGGAATAGTTTCATCCCAGGATTAGAAACCTATTCTGTAACAGAACTACCAAAGATGTTTATTCAAACTCAACTCCTCATCTTCCTCCTAGGGAGCATGCCCTTCAGAGCGTTTGCTGAAGAAGGTAAGAAGAATCCTATGATGAAATTATTTCCAATGATTTGTTGTAATTAACACAGATTGTGTTGTTTTTATTCATTTGCAGTGGGACTGGTCTGTTGTTTATGAAGCCCTCCCTTTTGAATTCTTAAAGCTACTGTTGAGTGAGTGTCTAACATGAGAGAGACACATCCAAGTTTTCAAACTGGTAAATTTTAATGAGTGTTCAAAACCAGTTTTTGTGCATGTTGCCTTTTACACAGGAATGCAAGGGAGTGGGAACTATTATAAACATTCAGTGAAAGCATTACATCAACAGCCCTTGAAAATGTCTCCAGTTTTACCATGTACTGTGTGCAGGAGGATACTGTCAGCAATGATTTCGTGTAACTGAAATTAAACAGTGGAACCTTTGATACCAAAGCGATTTTTATTCGAAGAACAAATTCTTTGTAACCAGATTGCACTGTATAGTTCGGTGCACTGTAGCAATGGAGGACTTCCACACTCCTTCACTTTCAAAGGGGGGGCTGCTAATGCTGATTTCATTATAAGCATGTTTGACTGTATTTCCATATAAACAAGTATTGTGACAGTTCTTGAGGAAATGTATGAAATGGCAAAAATTATTAAGACAGGTTCTAAGCAAATGTAACTAGACTCTGAAATGTGCTCTGTGCCTGCTCAAGGGGAATACATTTTGCAAACTATGTCTTTTGAATGTTAGGTATTAGAAGCATGAAATACTCTGCATTCTTAGAGTTTTAGGATTTTTTTTATCCAGCTAAAATGTATAGGGGTAGATCTGATCCACTTACACTAAATAGCAACAAAGAGTCCTGTGGCACCTTATAGACTAACTGATGTACCAGAGCATAAGCTTTCATGGGTGAATACCCACTTCGTCAGAGGCATGAAACGCATGGCATGTGTCTGACAAAGTGAGTATTCACCCACGAAAGCTTATGCTCTGATACATCAGTTAGTCTATAAGGTGCCACAAGACTCTGTTGCTTTTTACAGATCCAGACTAACACGGCTACCCCTCTGATACTTTACACTAAATAGTACCTTTAGTCCATGATGAGTCACATTGAAACTGAGTAATGTGCTATTCAATATAAATCAAGATATCAGAATCTGGCCAATAGGTAATTAACATCAATGGGGTTGCAGTGGTGTAATACAGCGGGCTTTTGCCAACAGAATTCTGCATGACAGGATACTATTTTTATAAAATGTGTTAATCATGCTCAGAATTTTCAAAAGCAGAAGAATATTTTGCAAGCTTTTGCTTTTGGGAAGCTACTTAAGATATTGGACCAGATCCTCAGCTGAATCAGCACAGTTCTGTTACAATCTGTGGCGCTATGTCAGTTTATATCAGCTGGAGACCTAGCCCACTGTCACTGGAACCGCAGGTGCTCAGCACCTCCGAAAATCAGGCTCAAGGTGTCTCAAGTTGGGCTCCCAAACATTACAGCAACCCAAAGTCAGTGGACACTGTTGAAAATGTTCGCCTATTCCATTGTGTGCTCCCCCCGATAAGCACACATGGTTCAAATCTCCATTACCCTGCACCTCCTTGTATAGTCCTTTACATCACTGCAAAGTGTCAAACAGTATTTTTCTGATTTAGCATCATTTTACATTAATTTTTGTACTTACTTTCCATCGGTATAAATGACTCACGAGCAGCAGAGAAATGGTGAATCCGCCCAGCGCTGCTGCCCAATTTTAAATGCACCAGAATATCCAGCTGTGAAAAAATGAAGCAGGGAGATATGTAATTGCTATCTGTAATTACTGTAACCAGTTTTTGGGATGTCAGAAATGCAGCCAAAAGAGGGCGTTTTTAGTTGTTTAAGAAAGGAAAAAGCTCTTACTTTCCCTGAGCACTGACGCAAGGAGTGTGGCTGCGACAGAGTGGGTGTTGTGCCCATCTCCACTGAATGAGTCACAACACTACAGTTCAAACTGTGTTAGCCAAAAACATGTTTAAACACAGCTCTTGCTGGCAAAGTGCTAGCATGGTTTTCCTGGGCAGCTTGGATGAAGCTGAACTCTGGTGACCTCTGTTAGAAGTTGGTTTACAGAACCATGCTATAAACTGGGGAGCATTTTAATAGTCTAATCTGTCATCTATTTTGGGTTAAGATTTTTGAGATACACAATTCCAAGTGGGTGCAGCACCAACATTGGTTGAATCTGTGTCTGGTGTAGTACCACTGTGTCATTTAACTTGTACCCATTAGTGATTATGGATAAACAAATCCCACAGGACTAATACAATTTCCTTGGCCAAAAGAAACTAAGCTGATGATTTATTTATTTTTTCACTGTGTTAGAGTTGTGTCTAAATATAATTATTCCGACCTAAATTATCTCAACCTCTGGGCCTGCAAAACTGGCTGGAGATTTTGTGGAAAGGGTCTTTCCTTGTAAGATTTCTGGTACTTCTTGCTTCCGCTTAAGCTAGAAATAAACCTGGCATTGTCTCTTGGTGGCATTTTGGCCTTTCCGTTTCTGGACCTGGACAGAATCTGGAAGGGCAGCTTCGGCTTGAGTTTGGGACAAAGTTTTAGAAAGATTCTTAAATGATCTTCCCCCAAGCTACTTAGTGCCTCATATACCCAGCCCAAGACCTGGCGATAATCCCCTCCTATACTGGTATTCCATATGAACCACTCTACCATTGAAGCAGGTTGGCAGTATCAGCTACTTCCAAGTCTCTGAGTCTTAGCCAAAGCCAGATGTGCACAAAGCATCTGGGGCACTTGTGAGCCAACAAGCCTTTAAAACATATGATTTAAAGACAGCAGCCAGTGCAGACCGAGCAATGGGGAATATCAGCAAAGGTACAAATAGTTTTGTGAGGAAAATCTGTGAATCCTATGGGAACACCCAATAATGCAGAAACATTCTCAGCCCATGGATGCTAGGGTGTGTCTGCATTTCAAGATGGAAGTGTAAATTCCAGCGTGAAGAGACATAAATTTGCTAGTTTGAGAGAAGGAAGCTGTGGCAGCGCAAGTGGTGGAAGGAGTTAGCTGCCCTGAGTACATACCTAGCATCATGAACAGGTACATACTTGGCATGGCTAACCTCTCCAATTGCTCACACAGTGCAGCTACACTCCGCTTCCAGTGAGCTTGAGTGAGAATGTCTCCTTGAGCTGGAATCTACACCTTCATCTTGAAGTGTAAACAGACTCAATTAACAACATGGCCCACAATGAACAAAGAGTTATGTGAACTTTTTTTGGCCTTTGTGTCTGTCTTAGTATTGGGGAAAAATTCCCAATTCAGTTAAGAAATAGACTTCCAGTAGATATCAGCCCTTATTGCAGAGAATGGACATTGTTTGCTTTGTTCTCCAATCAAGTTCTCCATGTTAGTTAAAAGAAAATGAAAATTAAGTCCTTACGTCTGTGTAACGTCACTGGAAAAGAAAATCTTCCCATTTAAAGATCACAGCAGGTCTTTAATTTGCTGAAAGTGCATCGTGAAAGCTGGACACAAAGGCTAGATCCTGAGCTAGTGTAAAACAGCATAGCTCCACTGGATCCATGGACTTAGACCGGCTGAGAATCTGGCCCTAACCATTTACCAGCAAAGATAAACCACTGTCTGGCACCACAGCTATGCATCAAAGAGACAAAAGTACAGTTACAGATCATGATAAACAATTACAGAAAGCTTAGTCCAGAGCAAACAGGCTGCTGGACTCCACTTCAGTGTACTTCCCCCTCAGGACATTGTTTTAAGCAAGCCTGAAGCCACACACTCATACACCACAGAAATCTCCTAAACAGACACAGACACACCCACAATTAATGCAGCAGCAGAGCTCTCACAGCTGTTTGGAGCACAGTTTGGTACCCTGTGTTTCTCAGCGAGAGGAATGGTTGGGAGGAAAGTCTCCCAAACAGGAAACAAATGAGAAAACCAGTAACAAACATTTAGAATTTATTTCAAACACGATGCCTCAGACATCTGGCCACAGGCCTCAGAGGGGACAGCAGTAATGGAACCACACTGATATTGGCATTGTTTTCTATTGCCGTATACTTTTTAATCTCACAAATACCCGGAGAAACTTCCTGTTGCTAACAAACTCTGTAATATCCACCAGAAATTACATTTGAAAGACTTTGAGGGCAAAAGAGTCTATCCACCACTTATACTGTCTTATGAGGACTTCAAAAGTGTGTAGGCCTTGAGCTAACCCTCTGCAGGGGGTAGATTTCATGTTGAATGCTTTCCAAAAGGGCCTTCATAATTATGAAACCCATCCACATACTATGTGTGAGAGATGGAGTGTATATGAGTGTGTCTTGCTGACTACCCGGAGAGGTACATCATGAATAGTAATAAATCTTTGTGAAAGCCAAATTCAAGTCCAAACAGTTTCAAATTTCTAGTGTTGAGCATATGTTAAGAGAAAACAATAAATATGGACATTAAGAGGCTGATTCAGCAAAGCACTTATTCATGTGCTTAAAATTAAGCATGTGTGTTTAAGTGCTTTGCTGAATCAGATATTTGGGAAGGAAGCAGTTCCAGGAAAGGCTTCTTTTATTGTAATACCAATGATTCTTCCTAGCCATTGTTTCCTCTTTTTTCTTATTCTTTATTCTACTTGAATTGTACATAGATTCAGCCTACCTTCTGCTATGAGATGAGCGGCATGGCTGACACACCACTTGGATTTATACTGTTTGCTTATGTACTTGTCAAATTCAGATCCCTGGAACTATCTCAGTGCTGCATTCTGCACTCCTGTAGTACATGGATGAGTGCAGTACGTTACTGTACTGTAGTTTCAGATGCCAGGTGCATACCTTTAAGATACTAATACAAGACAGATTCACACCCAATCTGGACCTTGATATCTGCAGTCTTGGTAAACTGCTCAAGCCCCCGAAAGCTGTGTTTCTGGCTCCTCTGGAGGCTGAGATATTCAAAATCTACTACGCCTGCAGATGGGGCAGCTGTTGCAATCGTGGGAGAGCAACAGTAGTGGCTTAGCTAAATGCTACAGTCATCAATAGATACTAGGTGAGATGCTACATTCATGGGACTGCAGTACTGACGACAGAGGATTTAATGGACCAACTTGGAAGACTCAGGAGACAGCATGACTGAAGGTGTAAAAAGCCCAGATG
Organism: Chelonoidis abingdonii; assembly: GCF_003597395.2. Classification (NCBI taxonomy): domain Eukaryota; kingdom Metazoa; phylum Chordata; order Testudines; family Testudinidae; genus Chelonoidis; species Chelonoidis abingdonii. The sequence goes on from NC_133791.1 coordinate 13,282,484, forward strand.
ACTTGAGAGTTTTTTTCCCAGCTCTAACTCTGTAAGGAATATATTGTAAGGAACTATCCTGCAATGGGAGGTGGTGATCTAGTCAACAATATTGGTCTTTCTCCTGACATCTTTGGTTTTATGGCTGGTTTTCTGCTGCAAAATAAAAAAAGCTGTAATCTCTGAATAGTAAAGAGTCACTCTCCCTCCTTTGGCTTTGCCTCATATTCATGGCTATTGGTCATTTTCATGATAATAGTTCTCCAGAACTCTAGTCATTTTCCCTTGCATCTGCCCCAGTTAGAATATTACTTAATTTTGCAGGTGTCCTTTATATGAGCAAAGTTAAGCACAGTATTGGAAAGCTCAGAGGATTTACTTAGAATCAGCTGTTTCTTCACTAGCTGGCCGTGCAGGATTAGGCTCAGAGATGGAAAAGTGCCAGCCTCGTTCCTCTGGCTAGATCCGTCAAGGCACCAGAAACCATCTGCTGTGGGGTGTGGCGGCCAGATACACCAGCCACAGGAAATGTTTCCGACAGTTCAGCAAAATGTTGTGATGCAACACAAACCACATGGAGCGGCTGGACGACAAAGCACATTGCAACATAAGTCAGGCCCCATCTGGATCCCATACTGTGCATGAGGCACTTGCTTTCAACAAGAAGATACTTTCTTAGGTTCACAGAGTTCTCCCATTCACCTGCCTTCAGTGCCAAAAAACCCAAACAAACAGACCCCAAGTCCATATGTCAGTACTTGTATTGGGCACCAGCATCAGGCACTCCAGGGTTTAATTGACACAGACCGCCTCTTCCTAAACAACAAAAACAAAATCAGGGCAGCGCCTTTCAAAATGTCAGTGCAGAGCCACGTGTCATGCCATGATTTTCAGTCCCAAACTACCATTAAGAATTATAAGACAAAAGAGCCAACAGCACTCTGAAAACAGTCACGCAATGTTTCCGAATAGTCCACTGTTGCTCCTCTCAGGATTTTATTCTGAGTTTCATGATATTTTATATTTTTGTTAAAGCCTGAGCTGCTGGAGTCATGCGTGTAAGTGAGAACTTCAGCTTCATTTTTAAAAAGTCATTTCCTAGTTGCAGAGAAAAAAAACTTGAAAATGTGACCCCTAACAGTTCAAAATCCAGAAGGTAAATAAAAAGAACCCCAAATGTACTATTTTTCAAAAGGCCATGATTTTTAAGCTAATAGGATTATTTGGGGGCCTGACCCATGATTTTTCAGTTGGCAATAATGTGGAACCCACCCAGTGGGTTACAGATTCTTTGTACTTAAACTCTTAAGTAACTGTCATATAAGAACATGAGTACATCAGAACAGTCATACTGGGTCAGACCAAAGGTCCATCTAGCCCTGTATCCAGTCTTCCAACAGTGGCCAATGTCAGGTGTCCCAGAAGGAATGAACAGAACAGGTAATCATCAAGTGATCCATCCATAATAGAAAATAACACATTGCACATGTAAAGAGAAGTGAGCAGAGGTGGTAGGGTTGGATCTTGTTCTGGATTAGGTTTAAACTGAAATTGAAACCAAATCATGGACAAGAAGATTGGATTTGAAATCTAGAGAGCTGCTCTTGTGAGATTTTGTTCTCAAATGTCAGAAACCCTGTGAGATCAGCTGTTTTTGTGAGTTTTCCACCGCTTTGAATTTCCAGAAGTGGCCATATCAGAGCAAGTCCCAGAAGAAAGGCTCCTTGCAGATTCAGAACTCAAACAATAAGGGGCAAAGGTGGGTCCATACCCAGGGATTTGAATCTCAGACTCATGGGGGTTAGATCTATGGTAAGTAAAGGGTATACAGGGATCACTTTGCCCACTACTAAATGGCAGCTGTCTCTGGAGTAGAATGAACGAGCTGCATATTACATACATTAACACTATGAATGCAATAGTTTACGGCAAGAAGTGAAGAACGCTGTCTCCAAAGGAGAATTTCAGCATGGAGAATGTAGTTACTTCAGGTAGAATTTGATCCGGACACTTAGGTTAATACACCCATTGTTACAAACAATGCCATAGGGTCTTTAACAGCCATAGGTGCTTGAGAAGTCTCCCTTCCAAGTAGTTACCTAATACTTCTTTTGTGGTTTGGATACAGTTAATCAGATTGAAAGTTCCATTTTTTCAGCATGAACTAAATCTGTGGTAGCATTCATAAATTGCAGTGTCTGAAAAGTAGGCTACCACATAATATTTAATTATAACATGACAAGATGGGGAACTGGTGGTTTGGGTCCGACTGAAACAAACATTTAGTTAGCCCATAATAATGGGTATCTCATTGCCCTAGATGAAGATTTCACCATGGCACCACTGGAGGTATTATTAGACACAAATAGATTTTCCTTGGTCTAACTTTCTGATCCCACATCATTGCTGGTGGCTTCTCTCAAACTTCCATCTTTGATGCCTCCCAGACTTAGCCCTCTGGTAAAGAACATTTTAAATAAGAAGCGACTTTGCTCCTAAAATCTGAGAATAAACCCTAAGCACCAAAATTGTCTGATATCATAATGGAGATAACTGTGCCAGGAGAGAATTTGGCCCTACTAGAAGCATGATGAGCAGTAAGGACGACATTAGCCATATTGTAGAACAAATGTGGCACTAAATTTTCTAGTACAGCTGTCATAAACAGATAGCTAAGGGTTAATGTTTCTTTTACCTGTAAAGGGTTAACAAAGGGAACCAAACACCTGACCAGAGGACCAATCAGGAACCGGATTTTCAAAAGCTCAGGGAGGGAATTTTGGGTGTGGGTTCTTTTGTCTCGTCTCTTGCTCTCTTGGCTCTGAGAGTAAGTTCTCTATCTCCAGGCTTTAACAATCCTTCTGTTTCCCGAGTTGTAAGTACAGTATGACAACTATAGTTTTTAATGTTTTTTGTATTTACATGTGTGTAGTTGCTGGAATGGTTAAATTGCCATTTCTTTTTGGATACCGGCTGTTTATTCAGTTTGTTTTCTTTTAAGCCAATGGACCCTGTATATGGTCACCTTGATACAGAGACCATTTTTATGTCTTTTTCTTTCTTTTTATATAAAGCTTTCTTTTTGGGAGACCTGTTGGATTTTTTCCTGGGGGGCCATCAAGGATTGGGTCTGCAGCTCACCAGGGAATTGTGGGAGGAAGACACAGGAGGGAAAGAGAAAATCTCTTTGGTGTTAGAGTTACAAAGCTTGCATTTGCAGGACTCTGAAGTGAGGTGAGAGAACGCTGAATCTCGCTGGTTTGCATTCTAGGGAATTGAGATAGGGTGATTGTCGCCAGGCCATCCAGGGAGGGGAAGCCTGGGAGGAGTAAAGAGGAGACAAGGGGAGGGGGGTTAATTTCCCTTTGTGGTGAGACTCAGGGCATCTGAATCTTGGGGTCTCCCAGGGAAGGTTTTGGGGAGACCAGAGTGAGCCAAACACTGGAATTTTTGGCTGGTGGCAGCGCTATCAGATCTAGGCTGGTAATTAAGCTTAGAGGAATTTATGCTAGTACCTCACATTTGAACTCAAAGGTTCAGAATGAGGAATTATACTATGACAACAGCCCAGTTCTTAAACAGCTCCGTTAAGTGGAGAGGTGTTTCCTCTTCCTCAATAGTATAATTTTCATGCCACACAATGGCAACGCCTACGCTAAAAATTAATATGTACATTCATAAGACCTCATATATCTTGCAATAACCATTTTGATACAAGTAGTGACATGCCAGCTCTGCTCCTTTAAATTAAATGTACAAAGCACTAAATAGAGTTGCAGAGCCTAACTCAGGCTTTAGTTCTATGCACATAAAGAGCAGAAGCTGGTCCCAGACCTTTGGCAAAACTATCCAAGCAACATTTTGGAGAGTGGCATGGTGAATATATTGCTTCCCATCTTGGAATCATGTACAGGTGTCTTTGCTGCTATATTTGCCTGAGAACACCACAGTTGTATCATGCAATATTTTTTCAAAAGAAATTTTTATTGACCATAAGGTCTTTCCTTCCAGAAGCAAAACCCAGGGTAGTTTAGCTTCAGCAACATATGACTCAGCAACTAATGGGACAATCTACCAGTTTTGCCACCTCCATCAGTTTCGTAAATAGGATTTTTCAGGAATCTAAAAGTTACAGTCTTTTGAATATTAAAAAGAACTTTATTGTGGAATGAAGTTTGAGACCATGGAAGTTGTGAAGCAAGTGACCAGTTTGCATCTAGAGCTGAACCTAGAGGTTGTGAAGTGCCACCTAAACCAAAATAAAAGAAACTAGTGAGTTTTTCACAGCTCTAGTTGAAAATAATGTTCTTCAAAAGATCCTATTCCCCCCCCCCCCACCAACCACTTGTTCCGTATTAATCTTGTATTAGTTTGTATCCAATAGGTAGCAATTACTTTGGGGATAGAAAGAAGCCAGGTTTCCTCCAAGCTTAGAGTAGCATGTGTAGATGACGGTCCCTTGGCTTTCATGAAAATCTCTATGCTGTGTGATGCAGTGTGGACTGCACCTCCCATTGTTTCCTGATGTGATATATGGAAGCTTGATAGGTGGTTTTGGTATCTTCTGTCTTCTAAAGCTTCTTTGTTTTTCTTGGAGATACCTGACAGACATGCAACTGACATCTGTCATGCAATTCCTGCTCATTCTGTTGACCTACACAACAGGCCTACTTTGAAAATAATCACATGAGGCTTCTCCAGGAGATTGTCACACCATGATAAACAGTGAACCATAAGCTCATCTTTTCAGATGTGGGCCATGGGATGTCTAAGCATTTGAAATATTTTCAAAGCAATACTGAGCTTTCAAAGACATTGTGTCTGGTTGTGGTGTGAGAAGTTGCAACCCAATAGCAGTTGGGGGCTGTGAACTGGAATGCACCCACTTAGAATTTGGCAATGCACAATGCATTGATTAATCCACATCTGCACCAATCTACAACTGAAACAACAACAACAAGAGATGAGGCAGTGGTAGGAGGGAGTCGGTTCCAAAGGGGAATGTTTATGTTTACAAACTGCTCGGAAATAACAGAAATGGATGTCGAACTGAACTGCTGCTTTCTGCGGTGGTTCCCCCTAAAATCTGGATCAGCTTGGGTGAAATTTATATCTGTGCACATGGTCACTAATGGACCAAGCCCACGCACTACTTAAGTCCCAGTGAAGCCCCTTTTGAAGACTTAAGAGATGAATGGGTGTTGTGCTGAACACTTGCATGAGGTGAATTTCACTCCCAGTGAAGGCAGTTTCCTCCCAGATTTGTTCAAATATTTTAAATTTTGGAAAGCCTGAAGGTGAAATCTGAGTCACATTTTTTCCTCTCCTGTGTGCTCACATTGCTTTGTAACCAAAAGATTGCTTGTTAGTCAGGCTACACATGCTGGTTTATTATGGTAAGAGCACTTGCAAGCACTGGGCCTTCTACACTGCTTTTATGACTGGAGAGGTGCTCATAAATAAGGGACTGCCCCAGTTACGTAAGTTTTCTCCAGTGTGACTCTTCTGATAAAATCCTGGCCCCATAGTAGACAATGAAAACATTCTCATTGACTTCAGTGGGGCTGGGATTCCAGGCTTAGTCTTCGCTGACTCAGGACTTGTCTTCACTACGGAGCTAAATCGGCACTGCTGCAATCGATACACACTAGTGAAAACACACTCAATCAATGGGAGACTGCTGTCCCATCAATTTCTGTACTCCATTGACATAGTGTCCTGAGGACCCCACAGTAAGTAGATCTACGTCGACTTGAGTTTTGCCTCAGATGGAGTTCATTCCTTGTGTACAATAGTATACATGTGGGAAATGCATTTAACTACGTTGGTCACTGTGTATTCAGATTTAGGGTTGACAAACGTAACAGAGTATGAAGTTTTGCAAACCTCTGGTTTTTGGGGTCAGAGAACTAATGAGAGTTTACAAACCCTTTTCACTTGCAACTGAAACCCAAAAATAAATAATAGATTTTAAGGCAAGAAGAAACCATTAGATCATCTAGTCTGACTCCTTTATAACACAGGCCACAGGATTTCACCCAACTTCCAATGTATCGAGCCCAATGTTTGATTATCTGCCAGAAAGGCAACCAGCCTGGATTTGAAGACATCAAGACATGGAGAATCCACAACTTTCCTTTGTTTGTTGTTTGTTTCAATGGTTAATCACATTCACTGTTATAACATTATGTTTTACTTCTAATTTGAATTAATTTGTCTTCAGCTTTCAGGGATTGGTTCTTGTTCATATGCTTTTTGTGTGTGTGCTAGATTAAAAAGTCCTTTAGTACTTGATATTTTCTCTCCATAAAAGGTACTTATATGCCATGATCAAGTCACCTCTTTATCTTATCTAATCTAAGATAAAGAGATGGAGCTCTTTCAGGCTGTGCACTATATAAATAACTAATGCAAATATACAGACAAAGAGATTTCCTACACTACCTTTGGCATACAAAATTGGATTATTTCACTGCCCCTCATGTCTCTCTTTGTGAAGCTCACTAATGCTCTACTTGTTCTGCTGCATTGTTTCCTTTCAGTGCCCATAATATCAAGTAATTCTTAAGGGCTGAAAGCCATAGCACTGCCAACAGAGTAATTAATTTCCTTGAATGGGGTTCTTGTTATGCATGTACTGAACTTCTTTCACTTCCCATGTGGGGTTTTCCTCCATTCATTGGTTTTCTCCATCTGTGCTTATTCTATGGCTAGTGTATAAGGGATGTTTTTTCAGTTGGGAGTGGGATTATAACTTTAACTGATCCTAACAAGTTCCGTTGTTGGACTCTCAAGCAGATGTTTCTTAGTTTACACACAGAATATACAGCATCCTAATCCAAATATTGTAATGTAAAGGCATTACTTTGTACGCCCAAAGAAGTCTGAAGACAGTATTTTATTCTGTATCTGCATTTAGACTTTTTCTGTTCAGTAACTGGATTTTTCTTTTTAAATATTTGATGTTCAGTAGCCATGTCAGATCTGGAGAAATACCTTTATTAAATAATTTATGGTTTAGATCTGCTCCAGGGAAACATTTAATATGTATCAGTATTTGCTCTTTTAGAACATCTTCAAACACAGAAAAGAAAAATCAAACAATTAAAAAAAATAATTTAGATAGAAGGATTTTTACAGTATTTTCCAACACAAGATTATTATTATATTATAAGATCACTGGGGCAGTAATGTTATGTGAATACAGTGCCTAGTAGGGATGTCAATATCGGGTAAAAAGTTAACTGTTTAAGCAATTAAAAATATTTTGTTTAAATGGTTAACCAATCGGGCATGGCTGGGGTGGCTCCAGGCGGGGAGTGTGGCTAGGGCTGCTCCAGCTGGGCGGCAGTGCTCCGGCCACTCTGGCCAGACAGCATGGCTGGGGCCACTGGGGTCAGCGGGCCAGCCGGTGTGGGGCTGCTGGGGTCAGCCGGATGGCCCAGGGGTTAATGGTTAAGGCAAATTAGCCGTAAGACTACTGCTTACCGGTTAACATTTTACATCCCTAGTGCAATGGAGCCCTGATCTTTGATTGGTCAAGATGCTACCACAATACAAATAATATACACTACTCCTTAATACCCTGGCTCACCAGAAACAAGTAGTAAACAGCCCTTCATTCATTAACGGAAAATAGATCTCAGGAGGTAAATAATACTTCCATTTAGAATAAAGAGATAAGTAAGGAGATGGATAATGGGCTATACAGCCTTTCATATGTAAGATGCAAGTTCAAATTCACCCTGGTAGTGACTGAAAGCTGTTACCCTTGATGGCTGAATGGGGTCTGTGTGAAATGGCTTCAGTGATCTTGATCTACTTGCCAGTGGACATCATGGAAAACTACTGCAATTCATGTGCATATGAACTGTCTGAGCAGAGAGAACAATCAGGACTGAAGTAGTCCATCGTTCAGGTCCAGGTTTTCAGAAGTTACTAGTGATTTTAGTTGCCTCAAATTTTAGGTGTGCAAAATGAAACATCTGAAAGGGGCCTGATTTTCAGCATATGGGTGCTCCGCACTTTCTGAAAATCAAGGCCTTCAAATTGTCTCTCTAGAGGATGTTTGCATGGGCTGCTTCCCTGCTGTACTTGTTCTGGGCATTTATATAGGAATTTAGGTCAAAGTGTTCAAAACTGAGTGTCTAACAGTAGGGTCCTAAAACTATATTCAGGCACCTAAATAGAATCTATTTAGGCTCCAAAATCTATATTTGGGCTTCTAAACAGAAACTTCTATGTGCCTAAATATGGATTTAGAAACTTAACTTTAGATTCTTACATTTCAAAATCTTGGAATAAATCCTCATGGCTGTCAAGGCACTGTATATTCATTTACAATGTAATAAAGAAAAAATAGTGTGTATATTAAATCAACTGTTCTATAAAACCATTTCACAGAAGAGAGAGAATAAAGCAATGACCCTCTAATGTCAGGCATACAAGAGATGAGGCTGCTATTAAGATAATCTAATAATAATTGGTGCAAATAATTTCCCCCTAAATAAAATATTAAAATTATGTGGTAAGCCCTGCTTGCTAATAGCATCCTGTGAATAGTTTCCCTCTTTGCTCACACGCAAAGCACTGCAAATATATCACTTGACACTGTAAATCACACTGGGACATGAAAGGTACTGAATAAAACAATTCTATTCATTAAACATGTTGCAGGAATACTGTGAAATAGAAACTACCCTATGAGGGAAGCAAAAAATCAGATACTGATTGTTCAGAATACTGTGATTATTAACAGGGATGGTTTTCAGATTTTTGAGCCCCTTGGTCAGGTTAATTTTGGGTGAACCAATTCTCTATATTTTCCTCTACTACAACCCATTTTTTTCATGCCCTCTCCAGAAAATAAACTTATCCAACATCAGTCCTGTGTCAAATCTGGGCCTGTCACACAAGCTGGTGTACAGGGTATACACCGTACCTGTGGTGTTCCATAAGCACTTCTTTGGATTAAACTATATATGTCTTGGTAAGAAAACACTAAGGCCAACTGTTCCAAAACTTGCATGTTTCCAGTATGGCACCAGCATCCATACTTAAGTCTCACTGATTTCAATGGGACTCTTCGTGTGCTGAAAGATACATAAATGCTTAAGTGCTTTCCTGGATCAGGGCATTAGTACCTCAGTAGGTAGCGTGGTTTTCAGAGATGTGAGTACCAACAGCTCCCATTGAATTCAAGCCTTAAAACTTTGTACATTTGAAGCTTTGTCACTGCCTACCCTTCCAAAAATCACTAGAAATAAATGATGAGTACTACGGGAAAAGCTAAAGTTACAAAGACATTACTAACGTTGGGGGCTCAGAATTTCATCTATTTTTTCTCTTTGATCTCTAACATTTTGCATCAGATAGGCCTGAAACTCTGAATATTGGTGGTATTCGAAGCCTTGAGCTGAGAGTTTCAAGAGGAGATGGGGATGCTCAGCATCTTATAGGACTGGACCAGTATTTTGTTTTCTGTACAAAATCAGATGTTAAGTTGATTTGAAGTCTATACAGTGACAAATAGATAAATTGTTTGACTATCATCGCTATGGCATTCCATTGCGGTTTAGTGAAATAGTCAGGACAACTGTCTTAGTTAAATTATTTCTTGATAGAGACATTTCTAATAAATGCACTGAAGCCCAGACTGGGGGAATATATATATAGTGCAGTATGTATTCAAGGAAAGAAGAACTGGACGTGGAAATCAGTGAGTAATTTAAAGATCACTCCACAGCACTTGAAGAAATTTTGTGCAGAAACCAGATGCACATTGAGCACCTCCATCAAGTGTTTAATAATGCTAGTCGTGGTAACAGGCAAACCTAGTCTAATTTAGAATTAAACTATATCCAATTAAACTTGCTTCTAGGGACTTGTCTTTGTATTATCCTTAGTGGGGAAGTGCAAAACCTTCCCAAATACATGCCTTTGAGAGTCCTCTTCACAGTTCAGTGCTCTTTCAGATGAATTCCAATGGCACAAGAGACCAGCTGTTCATTGTTAGTTTAAGTCAGTCACAGGTGAGTATTGTTTCAGCATCCAGGGACCTCTCTAAAAAGCAAAATCCTACTTCTTCCATGATAAGGCAAGCATCATGAGTTCCGTTTACAGTACCTGGTGGACTCAGTACCTCTGGCCAAAACTCTAGACAAACTTTAAACATTGTAAATAAAGAACTGCTGATTTCTTGGCCAGGATGCTTAATACAAACCAAAGACTTAGGCCAAAAGGTTAAACCAAAGTATATTGCTACTATACATGTGTAGACACATACATAGTGCGACAAAGTTCCTCCTCTACCTTGGTGGGTCCTGCGCTTATTGGCAGATTTGCTCACCTCAGTGATCTTCCACACAGTCTGGATCAGCTCCTCCTGTATCTGATCAGGAGTTGGGAGGAACCTAGGCCCACCCTCTACTCTGGGTTTCAGCCCAGGGCCCTATGGATTTGCAGCTGTCTATAGTGCCTCTTGTAACAGCTGTGTGACAGCTACACCTCCCTGGGCTACTTCCCCAAGGCATCCTCCAAACACCTTCTTTATCCTCACCACAGGACCTTCCTCCTGGTGTCTGAGAACGCTTGTACTCCTTAGTGCTCCAGCAGCACACCCTCAGTCTCAGCTGCTTGTGTCTCTTACTCCCAACTCCTCACACACACTTCCTCTCCTCTGGCTCCTCCCCATCTGACTGAAGAGAGCTCCTTTTAAAACCCAGGTGCCCTGATTAGCCTGCCTTGATTGGCTGCAGGTGTTCTAATCAGCCTGTCTGCCTTAATTGGTTCTAGCAAGTTCCTGACTACTCTAGTGCAGCCCCCGCTCTGGTCACTCAGGGAACAGAAAACTACTCACCCAGTGACCAGTATATTTGCCCTCTACCAGACTCCTGTACACCCCGCTGGATGCCAATAGGACCAGACTCCTGTACCCCACTAGTTTGGGTCTGTCACAATAGCAATAGGTAGATATGGAAGTGGAGATAAACTATCTCATGTTAAATATACTTAATTTGGAGAATGTTCAATTTAGCCATAATAAGTGAACATCAACTGAATCTCTAACTCATTTTCTGTGTTTCCCTTAGCAAGCACAGTTCAACTGGAAGATGAAACAGTATCAAACGATTTCAAAGACAGAAATGACTCAGAGATTGAAGAAAGGCCAACTCTGGTGGGTGTCTCTTGAACTGAGAATCTTCAGACCTAGCTGGCAGTGTATTCCTTGTCTTCTTGCTTTGTCTTTTGAGCAGTCAGATTTTGAACTTGTAGTTTTCTGGTAATAAGTGATGATTTGTTCCAAAAATAAAGGGTGGCCAAATACCAGTTTTTTGCTTTGCAAAAGTTTGGGTGGCGGGAGATGAAGCTGAAAATAATTATAACAACATTTGCTGAATTTCACAGAATATTCAGGGCTTGCTATGCACTGTCGTATACCAGTTCTCCCTGGTGTGCCTCCATTGGCTTCGGTGGAGCTACACTGATGTTGAACTGATGTAACACAATGGACAAACAAATTTGTAAATTTCTATGACACTGGGTAAAACTCCCCTTTCCCTGCCTCTGCATTGACAATGTTTTGCTGTTAGTGATTGCTGTGGCAAGCAGTTCTAACTTTCAGTTGCATCGACTGTTGTTCCTTTACAGTAAAGTTGAATTAGTGACAATGAACAAAAACCCGAGGATTTAATTTTTCCCTTTAGAAACTGATGAACTGGCATATTGTCCTCTGTACTGGAAATACTTCCCCACAGCTGCATTCCTAAAAGCTGGGCTTGATGGTGGACATAGCTTATTACTGATCAGTAATTCAGCATGTGTTTTTCACACTGCAAATCCAGATAGTCAAATATAGACTTATATTATTATTATGAAAACTTGTAAAACCCACGACAGCCAAACAGGGCTGTTTCTTTTCTGTCTTTGTTTCACACACTTTTCTTTTTTGTGAAACATAGTGCTTGATTCTCAACTGATCTTGAGCTGGGGATGAAAGGTACCTGTTTGTGGCTCCCTGATTGTGTGGCTGCTTTGGACCCAGTCCTGGGGTAGATTTGAGCAGCCTAGGGGTTGCTGGACTGCGGCATGGTCACACTTCATCCCCATCAAGCCATTCACAGGAGGATCTGCAGGCAATTGCATAGGAGACTGCTATGCTTTCTATATGCCCACAGGGGACTCCCTCAAACTAGGACAATAGGATACCTTTTCAGTCCCTCTGTGCTGCAGGAGTAGAACAAAAAGAGCAGAACTGACCTCAGAATCCGGACATTGGGCTTTATGCAGGCGAGGAAATTAAAGTTCTGCCTTTATATATAAATGTTAAAGAGACTGGGTATTACTTTGTCTCTCTCTTTTTACTTTCACTCCTCCCAGTTGCCTACAAAACTGCACACCATAAAAGACCTGTTCCCCTTAGAAGAGCTAATAACCACAGAAAGCATAGTCACCAACAATGAAGACAGTGAGAACTCTACTGATGCAGATGTTGATGAAAATTCTGAAGGTAGAAACCTTTACTTGTGATTTTTAGTTTTACTCGGCTGTAAGTTATATTCACTGAGGTTCATGAATCTGTCAAAGCCAGGCTGGGCCCATTCATGGCTTTGCACTGAAATCCCATGAATTCTAGTGGTTGCAACTGAGTTTTGCTTTGGCATATGAGGTTTGTTTCAAAATGGAAAGTCAAAGTGGACCTGGGATGACATTTGTCTAGCCTCAGGATGAAATGGTTCCACAGATCCCTGCAAAGCAAATTTCATACAGTTGTCTGGAACAGACTGGCCATGAGCTCTGCTTTCCTAAGTATCTGTAGCCCTCCACCTCCCAAACTGCTGTTGCTCACATGAGCAGTTATTGGAGATGTCGCTGCCCCAGGTCACTCCCTGTTCTACCCAGACATGGGAACTGGCTCTATCTGTTGATAAATAAGAAGACATTAGGTTAACTACAGCCCTCAAACAAAATTTCTGTCTTTTGTTGCTGGTTTCTTTCTTTGCTTTTCTATGCTGCAGCAGTTGCATATCCCTGGACAGAAGATCAAACACGTATGTTCAAAAATGTATGTTCTTCGGTCTCCTTAACTGATTCTTTGTCTCTGCTACTAGTCTGGGCATCTCTGGACTTTGTTCATTATTACAGAACAGAAGCAATGGTAACCAACTCTGAATTTTACAGAGGGAGTTTCAGACTCACTGTCCAAACTACGTGTGGGTGATTTGAGAACACTTTCCTCTAGGAAAGAAAACAGCAATTGTGTTTCTTCTACTTCTGGTTGCTACTCAAGTAAGGAGTTAATAACACTGGCTAGAGAAAAAGATTGTGCAGCCTCTGTACAAACTTCCCACACACAAGCTTTGCCAATGCATTGCCTTTCCAATCTGCAACACACTTGTTAGTTCAGGCTTGGTTCTTTATTAAGTAGAGACTGTCACTCACACCAAATTGTAGCAGATTTATGGGGTGGATGCAGGCCAATGACTACTTGGAACTAGTATGTGGTGACCAAATTATCTGGCCCCAAGTTTCTGGAGTTCAAAGACACATGCATTAGTTAAGCCAATGCAACATCAAGCTCTTACCATTTTATTTATATACAGAGCCAGTTTTTTTAATTATCAAAAGAGGAAAAAAATTTGGTATCGTCAAGTATGAAAAAAAAAAGGCTGTAAGTTCAAGGCAGTATATTCCGATTGCTATACAAAGAATTTCTATCATTTAGGTCAGAACACCTTTTGTACTAAAAATCTTCCAGTCTTCAAAATAAAAGCTATTTCCCAACAACCATAATAATTATACTGTGCATAGTAATGCTCGCTAAACACTTCTATTCAAGGATCTTACACTGCTTAACATTAATCAATATACAGCACTCCATTGCAAGGGAGCTAGTATTATCTTCATTTTACAGATGGGAAAACTGAGGCATAGAGAAGAAAAGTGACTTGCTCAAGGTCATCAGTGGCAGAACCAGGAATACAAGCTAGATTACCTGCATTCCCAGCCAGTGCCTTAATCATAAACCATTCTACCTCATAACAGCTGCAAGCCCTTTATAGGCAATCTCAACAGTCACCTAAAATAGAGAACCCTTCCCTAAATTAGTGCTGTTCAGAATTTAATACCCAAAGAATCACTTTTTCATCAGGTGCAGCTTGAGACCCACCAATTATCTTCAGCATGATACCCTGAAACTGCATGTGACACTGGATCAGTATTCAACAATGCAGCATCTCCGACTCCATTTGATGATGAAGCAGCCTTTTAGCTTTCCCCATATCTCTTGGCCATTGAGAGAGGCAAAGTCTCCCCTTTCTCCCTCTCCCCTCAATCTTTTGGACACACAGGAAGAAGATCTCCTGTCTCTTAGCAGCTGAGAGGGGATGGAGAGGGTTTCTCTTTCCAAGCTGTTGGATGGCAGGGATTGTTTCTCCTCTCCTTCTTTCCCCACCACCACCCCTTTCCTGATTACTGTTAGGTGGGACAGGTACATGCCCAAGGGGGAATGCACCTCCTGGCAGCTCTGACACTGTCAGTGAGTTTGATCAGCATCCCATTACAGGGAGTGTCAGAGGGAGCATCCTAAGGGCTTGTCTACACTACCGGCCCAATCAGCAGGCAGCCATTGATTCAGCATGGGTCAATTTATCGTGTCTAGTGTAGAAGTGATAAATTGACCGCCAATCACTCTAGTGTCGACTCTGGTACTCCACCTCAATGAGAAGCACAAGGGAATCAATAGGATAGTTATTCACGTAGCTGAAGTTGCATAACTTACATCGATCTCCCCCGTAGCATAGACCAGCCCTAAGTCAATGTCTAAAGATAGCATTCAAGGCTTTGAACAGTCACAAATGGGTTATCACTGATCTACCCTATTTCTATTGGTACCTTTCATGTTAAGACTAAGAGGAATGATTAAGTGCTTAGGAACTGTGAGAAGGAAAGGTTCGTGCATTATTATAAGCATTTTTAAGTGCCATAAAAGATTATGGGTGCGCTGAGCCGTCCTAGTCATTAGTGCCTAGTTTGTGCCAAAGAGCAAAAATATCTTCCTAGTGTCTTACTTTTTCTGTCAAAACACAAACAAAGCCGTCCTAAAAATGACACATTTTCCTTAAAACATTGGCATTGTGTCATAAAGCATCCTACTGCTGCACTGTCAGATTGCAAGCCAATAACAAGCTATGCAGTACAAAGTCGGGTTGGCCCCATGGAGTGCAGATACTGTAAGTGTAACAGATATGTTCAGGTCAGGCAAGCTCATGGCATCCAAAACAAACTTGCCTTCCTGTCTGCTTAGGCATAAATCTAGAGCAGAATCTGAAACAAATAATGAAAGATTAACGTCTCTGGGCTCAAGCCTCAAACAAATCAGCCCAAGTTTGACTAGCCCACTTAAGGATACAATGTAGGAAACAAAATGATATACCAAAGAAACTACACTAGTTTTAATATCTGGAACACTGAGCACTTCCCTGCCTGTTTGTTGTCCTGATTTTAACCAGGCAGGTGTCACTCTGCAGTTAGGTTAGCTAAGATATTGCTATGATTTACTATACAAAAAACTGTGTTAAAAGAATATTAAAGTTGCAAAGTCAAGCACTCAAAAGTTAGGAAACGCCAGAGTTAAGATTATTTGTGAAATCTAATTCACAGTGGTGTTACAGCACTGAGATCAATAGAGCTACACTGGTGTTGATCCTGATTCACACCAGTCCAAGATCTCTTTAGATTTCAGTTTGTCTTTGGGCTGGCCTACACTCACAAGTTAGATCAACCTAGGGTGAAAAATCCACATCCTTGAGTGACATAGCTAAACTGACCTAACTCCAGTGTAGACTTGGAAGAATTCTTCTGTCAACCTAGTCACCATCTCTGAGGGAGGTGGATTAACTGTAGTGATAGGAGAAATCCCTCCTGTCACTCTAAAGCAGCAGTTCTCAATCCACGGCCCAATTAGCACACAGCTGCAGCCCAGGTCAGAGGTGTGCTACAGGCTGCAGGCTCCGGGCTACCGGCTCCCGACTGCCGCACAGCCTTCCATGGCAGGGCTCGGGGTCCAGGCAGCCAGCTGCTGCCCAGCCCCGTGCAATGGGGGCCTGGCAGGATCTGGGGTCCGGGCAGCCGGCTGCCACCCGGCCCCATGCAACAGGGTCCCAGCAAGATCTGGGGTCCGGGCAACTGGCTACCGCCCAGCCCCATGCAACGGGGTCCCAGTGGGATCTGGGGTCTGGGCAGCTGGCTGCTGCCTGGCCCCACCCAGCAGGGTCTGGGGTCAGGGTCCTGGCTGCCCCTTCCCCCCCCCCCACAGCGGGGGGTCAGGTCCCCACGCAGCAGGATCTGGGATCCAGGTCCCTGCTCCTCACCCCACACCCAGCTTTCCGCTCCTGGTCCCACTCTTTGGAGGGATCTCTGGATGGAGGGTGCTGAGCTTAGGAGTTTGCAGGGGGTGTTAGGTGGGGGGCACTGTGGTTCTCAACCTGCAGCCCACAGTGATAAATAGGTTGAGCGTCGCTGCTGTAAGGAGTATCTACACTGAAGTGCTACAGCTGCAGCTGTGCTAGTGTCGCATTTTACGTGTAGACAGCCTTTATTTCAGCTGCGAGGCTCAGTCTCTTCACAACTCCTTTTACTCTACGCTCTCTGGGTTTTCTCTATTTACACTCACTCCCCAGTTAACACCCTATTAAACTACACACCTGTCGTGGTTTCATTCTCAGACCCATTGGGCTGTAGTTTTTATAACCTCCCCCACAGTGTAACATCACAGTATGAAAACCTAACAGTCACCATATTAAAAAGTTATTTTGGTTCTTTCTTTCCAGATGAAGTGGGTGGCAAGCCAGGGACTACAGACGAGAAAGGTAAGTAACAAAATTGGTTATAAAAGGAGTAGATGCATTTAAATCCCACATGAGATATGGCTATGAACTTTTAAAGGGCCTGTCTCAAAGCCCATTGAAGTAAATAGACAAACTCTCTTTGACTCCAACTGGCTCAAAGAAAGGGAGCAAGGAAACTGCTAAACCTAAATGACATTTCCAAGTGGTTTGCAGTATTGTTGTAGCAGTGTTAGTCCCAAGGTACGAGACAGACAAGGTGGGTGAGGTCATATCTTTTATTGGACCAACATCTGATGGTGAAAGAGACAAGCTTTTGAGCTATACAGAGCTGAAGCAGAACTCTGTGTAAGCTCAAAAGCTTGTGTCACCAACCAGGGCTTAATATGCAATGAAAGAGGTGCCGGGGCTCAAGCAAATTTTTTTACTTTCATAACTGATGTGGCAAACCTGGAAATGCCAGGGCTCTGAACTGCCAAGCGCAGAGGTGCCGGGGCTTAGCCCGGCACAAATTAAGCATTATCACCAACAGAGTTTGATCCAATTGCCCCTGTCATGTCTCTCTAAACCTAAATGACATATTTTCCAGTTCACAGGATTCAGGGAACATTCCCATGGAATCAAATGAGACAAAAATAATTCCATTTTACTACAAAGTATTAGGACCTCTTACTATCTGGCCCCATAGTTATACATGGGTTACATGGAAAACATGCTAACATCCTATACATTTCCTCACTCAGATGGCCTGGCAACAGTTACACTGGTTGGAATCATCATTGGAATCATAATAGCGGTGGGAATCGTTACTGGAATCATCATTGCCGTCGTAAGGAAAATGTCGGGCAGGTACTCGTAAGTAGATTACTAGGCAGGGTTTATGGCTAGAGGCTGCTATAGCTCCGATTTTCAGTGACAGACACACTTCAAAAGGAGTTTGAGTCAAGATCCAGTGTAGTCTTTCCATTGATTTCAAAGGGTGGGGGATCAAGCCCAAGGTCTGGATACATTCCAGAGAAGCAGCCAAACATTCAAGCAGTTTATCTGAACCCCAGGAGAGACTGAAAAGCTCGCAGGAATGGGCCCTAATGTTTCTAGCACGTCTACTTTTGAACACAGTGAAACATAGTTTGGAACTGCCCTTTATCATGGCACTCGGTGCTTTTCATTCCAGTCTTGGCTGGAAAACAGAAGTGAATGGGGAAGAAGGGAAAGAAATATCTAAACTTTAAAAAAGTTTGATCAACATCCACTTCCAGATATAAAAGCATAGAACCATAGGGTTAGAAGGGACCACAAGGGCCATCTAGTTTAACCCCTTGCCAAGATGCAGGATTTGTTGTGTCTAAACCACCCAAGACAGACGGCTCTCCAGCCTCTTTTTGAAAACCTCCATTGAAGGAGACTCCACAACCTCCCTAGGCATCTGTTCCATTCTCCTACTGTTCACAGTTAGGAAGTTTTTCCTGTTATTTAATCTAAAACTGCTCTGCTGTAGTCTGAATAATTTACTTATTTATTGGTGGTGCTGAGGGATGGTGTGTCAGTTTCTGTCCTCCACTTCTCCAACTGGGTCATCTACAATCCTGAATCATTTATACCGTAGACACACAGTTAGTTAGGCAGAGGTGAGCAGAGACAAGAAAATGTTCTCATTCACTGACCTGTTTCTTGTGACAGTCAGTTCCCAGCAAAGGAGCCTTAGGGAATGATAAACTGATGCTGTCAGATCAGACTTACCAGAGTTAAAAATCAGACTGAGGCTTTCTTCTCTGGAACATGCCTCTAACTTCTCTTTAATATCTGTTCTGCGCAGGTTTCACTCAGTGCATCAACCTGTGGCAGAGTCATCTGTCTCATGCTAGTATCTACACAGGACCAGATTCTAAGATGGGGTTAACTGGCATAGCTCCAGTTCAAACCAGCTGAGGATCTAGTCCTGTCTCTCAGCTTCAGTGTTTATGAGAATATCAGTACAAATCAAAGGAGACAGACCCAAAGGGCTGTCTCCCTTTAGTCTATTTTTTCAATTACATTAAATTATGATCTACATTTAATACTTTAAAATTAGTTTAAATTGGTTTTTAAAAATTAATTAAAGGTATCCCTACTGAAAGAATTAGCGCTAAGCTTAGCAGATTCTTGGTCAGAGAGTTTATGCATGAAATTATCCTGGCTGCATACATCAACCAGAAAGATGCAGATGCAAACACCTATTTAGCTATATTTGCATGTACTATTCTCTGATTTACATGCAGAACAAGGCAATGGCATGTGCAAATTAAGCACACCGTTGCACACAAACTCTTTGAAAACCTGGCCATCATAAAAAACAAATAGTAAAGACAATCTTTTTGTTTTGATTTTATTTGCCCTGTTATATGTCTGGCAGACTTCTGAGTCCAGAAAATAATGGGTTCAAATCCCCCAACCTTCCCATATTTTCTTGAGTTTTTGATTTAAGTAAGCCCAAAGATCCAAATAAAAATTGGCTAAACCCCACCAGTATCTAGATGGTTTTCCTCCAAAATCATTAATCAACACAAATCTGTTGAAAAGCTAGTCCAGGCTCATTTCAAGGCTATGTCTACACTACCCGCCGTATCGGCGGGTTACAATCGATTGCTCGGGGATCAATATATTGCGTCTCATCTAGACACGATACATCGATCCCCGAGCGCGCTTATATCGATTCCAGAACTCCACCAACCCCAACGGAGTTGCGGAATCGACAGGGGAAGCCGCGGACATCGATCCCGTGCAGTGAGGACAGGTGAGTAATCCGATCTTAGATATTCGACTTCAGCTACGTTATTCACATAGCTGAAGTTGCGTATCTAAAATCGATTTTCCCCCGTAGTGTAGACCAGCCCCAAGATTCAGGAATCCAGTTTGAGAATTGAGTGTTTACAGTAAACCCCTCAAATTGGAGAACTTTGCATGACTTTAGGTGCGATTCCAAATTTTTCAGACAATATCAGTTTCTACCTTCATTGAAAGACAGTGAGGTTATATGTGTAGACTGAAGAATGGCAGCACCAGCAAGTAGTTAGTGCATTAGACTGAAACAGAGGAGACTTGGGTCATAATCCTGGCTCTGAAATTGATTAGTTGTGTGTGCGTGGGTGCACCATTTACCCTCTTTGTGACTCAGTTTCTCCTTCTGTAAAATGGAGGGTACTAACCATACCTATTCCACTTAATCAACCGAAGGCAAATCACCCTGTTCCTCATTGTGCTAAGCCTAAGAAAACAAGCTTGGCTTTGTCTGACCCTGTAGAGTTAGGAAAATTCTCAGGAACAGCTCCACAGCCATTACTGCAATCTCAGGCCTGAGGAATAGTCCACAGCCCACTGAGCCCATGTGCTGGCAAGAATGGCTAGTGGATCCATGTAGTCACAAAAGTCTGGTCCCTCTGCCTCCAAGTGCCCCTGCATCCCCCACCAAGTTCTGCTAGGTCAGTGGTTCTCAAACTTTTGTACTGATGACCTCTTTCATATAGCAAGCCTCTGAGTGCAACCCCCTTGTAAGGCACTGCGGAAGATTTTGTTACGGCTTAGCTAGGGCTGTTCGCCTTCTCAAGGACAGGTTATTAAAGGTTGCTGTGTACTAGTGCATGCTGTATGTAACTGGTTAGAACTGCTTTGCCTGGGAAGCCTCTGTGTGTTTGGGAAAGTGTTACGATCCCTTGGCCCTTTTCCACAAGAGATAGCCCCAGCTGTGGGAAAGCTCCCACATGCCTATGTATGAGCTGCTTTACATGCTATTAACATAAAGTTATATTTACCAGAAATTGTTTTGCTGCTTTGAACTCAGCTCCCCGCTTTGTGTTAGCAATGTGTGGAGTCCCCGTTGCGGGTGTGTTTTCCTTACCTTCATTAAAAGCCATATCACTCACTGTGTGTGTGGCCTCGTCCTTGCAGAGCACTCAGGCACATAACACCCCCCTAATAAATTAAAAACACTTTTTAATATATTTAACACCATTATAAATGCTGGAGGCAAAGAGGGGTCAGGGTGGAGGCTGACAGCTCAGGACTCCCCATGTAATAACCTCACGACCCCCTCAGGGGTCCTGACCTCCAATTTGAGAATCCCTGTGCTAGGTAATGGCTCAAGTGGAGCTTTAATGGAGTTCAGCTCTATATTGCAATTTTGTATCTGGGAATCTGTGCCTCCTCTCCCCATATGGCTGTGGAGAAGGAGAGCGGATTTGCCCTTTATGGTTTGTAATGCACATTGAAATTCTCTGACAGAGAATGCTCTAAGTACTGAGTGTTATTATTTCCTGTTTAATTTATCCAGCAAATATGTTTGTTGTGAAATGGATGTGTACCCAATGCAAACAGATCCTTTTCATTTCCCATTTCTGCTCCAATAGAAACAAGGAAACAATATTTCTCTATACATTGTCAATGGAATCTATGCATACTTTCCATCACCAACATCATAGGTCATCATAATGAAATGCCAAACTCCTTTTAAAGTATTTTAAATGCTCTCCTGTCATCTATCATTTAACCGGTATGTGACTGTGTCTGGAGCAGATAGTCCAAATTTCCAGAGTCCCTTCAAAATCTCCCGCTCTGGTGGCATCTGCCTCCTTCCTGCTTTTGGAAGACAATCTTCCACGTATGGTGGTGTCAAATGGAAACGCTATCTCCTCCAACCCTTGGATGTGCCTCTCAACTTTCTACTGTTCTCCGTTGAATCTCTTCCTTCATGTTACCAATTTACCATTGGGAGAGATAGTGCTACAGAAAGCTACCACCTCTACAATGGGACAATCAATAGTAGAGCTGGTAAAAGGATAAGGAAGGGATAAAATTGCAAATATGTCATCAATATTAGGACCTCCATTCAATTTTTGTCAGATCTGAGCCCTTACACTATGTTAAAACCCATTCATGAATTTGCATACCTTCAAAACTGTCTGCATGGTTTGGGTGAACACACCTGCGTCAACGTTTGCAAAGTGCTCAGATCCTAGGATGACGAGGTCTTCTAAGGAGATAGAGAGAGGATAATATTTTCAAAAATGCCTGACACTTGTGCTCTTATCATTTAGGCACTTTTGAAAATCCCACCCAGATACAGTGCTCTGGAACAGCACATGTTCTCATAATAGGGTTTCAGGAGGATTTAAGTGGCATTCTGCTGGCCACTGCACAGGGGTGAGTTTCACCTTAGGGTGACTCATTTTGAAGCTAGAATACCTAAAGACAACACTGGATCCTGCATAGACTGTTCACTTCTGACTTTCTTGGAATACATTCTAGTACTGACAAGATATATGAGCAGCAAGTCCAGCCCATGAGTGCTTTGCAAAACTGAAAGAAGTAAAAATGTATTGAATACTGCATTTGGGGAATGCACTTGACCCTGCTTTAATAAATGGGCAGCAGAAGCAAGCTGCACTGTTGATAGACAGGCACTGGAGAGAGGAAAATATTAACTGGGAGGGGGAGGAAAGAGGCAGTGGGAAAGGCAGGGAGGAAGAGGTGAGAGATGACAAGAGAGAAGACAGACAATGAATATATTTTTCTGACTCTGGAACACAAAATAGTATAATGTCACCCCATTTTTCCATTTCTTTTCACAGGCCCTAAAAATAAGAGAAGAAGGAAATCATGTCATTTTAAGCCAGAAAATAAAAGTGCTTCCTATTTTACAACTGCTAGAGACTCTGTTCCTGTATTGCTGTGAGAACATGATCCATGGAAATGGTGAATGCAGAATTCCAAATCCATGGGGATCCCACACAGCTTTCCGGAGGGATGCTTTACAGACTTATCAGAAATGCAACGATTCACAGGACTTTGATCATCAAAAGTATTTGAGAGGAATGAAAAAAAACATGCTATAGAAAAGAAACACAACAAGTAAAGCCACTGAAAGGTGCTTTATCAATAGTATAAATACAATTGTAGATAGGTGTTAAACCATGCCAGGAAAAAGTCATCATCTCACATTGCGTCCTGTTGGTTCCTCAGAAAACTTAAATCCAGATTCTTTTATGTTATAAGCCCACTGTGAAGTCAGAAAGTCTGGTGTATCCTTCAGTGCTATAAATATTTAAAACCACCAGTCCTTGTAGGATGTTGATTTACTAAATCTGTATTGTTTAGCAAGGTAAGAAAGTAACGTCATCCTAACAATCTAGAATTGACTTCAGAGGGACACAACTATATTTAAATGATGTAAGCAAATTGCATTCATGGCCTGGCACTTAAATCATTCTGGTAAGGATGCTGCACTTCTATACAGAAAAGCATGGTGGGCCCAGCTGGAACTGACCTACCAACTCATCTCTCTGACTGTTGTGCCAAGACCTTCTGTCTTCTCTGTTGCAGAGATGTGCAGGGATTGGAATACACATCCTAACTTAAGCAGTGCTAGGAAAATACCCATTTTTGATGGGTCATCGTAACCTATTACTCAACAAGAGTTGGATTTGATGTGTAGACGATTTCTGAATCAGTAAATGGCACTCTTTTTATACCGTTTTCTTTTCTTTTCTTTTTAACTGCATGGCAGGCTGAGTTTGGCCACACACTGTGCCACATCAGATCACTGCACATATTGATGAGGTGTAACACTTCTCTGAACACAACATCATTTTTACCATGGTGTACATGATGCAGTGGGACAGGATGTGACTGAGATTTCGAAGTAAAAGGCTTTAAGTTCCAAATGGCTGCAAAATATGTTTTGTAAGGGCCTACTCTGGAATCCACTTCTACAGAGTTGACTAAACATGCCAGCTTTTCCAGATTTGCTCTTCCATTTCCTTTGTCTGCCATGATCTATCATATAGAGCTGAGCTTTGGAAATAAAAAAAAATATGGTGTATCTTATGTCAGATTTTGCAACCGTTAATCCTGATTTTCTTTTATACTATACACAAAACCACTTTAATTCTTACCTTTCTGAATCTTTCTTCCTTCTGTTACTGTCTCTCTGTCCTGGATTCTGTTTGTCTTTTACAGACTTTGGCATATTTCTTTTATTAAAAAAATCAAGTGTATTTAAAAACATCTATGTACCAGTCTAGATACACTCATGAGAAAAAATAATTTAGAAACCGTTTGCAGTGCAAGGCTCCAACTTGTGCATCAGTGAATCCTGATCTCTGGTGACTACGTTGAGCTCAAAGTATAGAGAGATTAGGAGATGAAAGTAATTCTAGAGATCAGCAATCATTTTAATTTAGCAGACTTCAAGTTTAGGGCATTTTAGTATGGCCTCCATCACGTTCAGCCATACTAAACTGTGTTTCGTCAAGCTGAGCTTGTGCAAACTTTTCTATCAAGAGAAGGGCCCAAACTGGAAAAAAAAATCAAATCCGGATCGGGGGGTTGGGATGTTTTGATACAGGCTTTTGCTCTGGTCCATTTATAGAGTCCAATATGCAGACCTGGAATTTTAAAAAAAAATCTCAGAATTCAGACATGTTTCGATACAGGGTTTTGGTTTGGGCCTGTATCTTTAAATCTACTTGCTTCCACAGTCACTGAGAGAACATTTGTAATGTCAAAAGTGGAATGTAACATTCTCTTCTTTGTCATCAACTAATTATAAAGGATGAATTTCACCCCGGACAGAGGTCAGCTCAAGGTTTATGCACCCCAAGGCTCACTTAAGGCAGGGTTTCTCAAACAGAGGTCGCTGCTTCTGTAGGGAAAGCCCCTGGCGGGCTGGGCCGGTGTGTTTACATGTCCCATCCACAGATCCGGCCGATCGCAGCTTCCACTGGCCATGGTTCGCTGCTCTGGGCCAATGGGAGTTGCTGGAAGCTGTGGCCAGGACGTCCCTCAGCCCACACCGCTTCCAGCATCTCCCATTGGCCCAGAGCAGTGATCCGCGGCCAGTGGGAGCTGCGATCGGCCAGATCTGTGGACAGGACATGTAAACACACCAGCCCGGCCTGCCAGGGGCTTTCCCTACAGAAGCGGTGACCCCTGTTTGAGAAACCCTGACTTAAGCCCTACTTTGAAGACTTAAATGGGACTTAAGTGTTGCATAGGCTTCATGCTGGCTCTCTACACAGGGGTGAAGTTCCCTCCCTCTAATGGTACCAGAATATCTTTAATGTTTAAGGAGTCTGACTTAGAATAAAATGGCACTATGCCTTTCTGGCTTGATTTTGAGTGACTGCTCTCATAAAAATATAATCAAGAGCTGTACATTTAAAGTGAGCTGTTTCTGTGATGGACAAGATGGAGTTTAGAGCTGCCTGCACAGGGTGGTAATAAGCATAAAACTGAATTATTGCTGTTCATTTGTTGTTAATTAAAGACTACTGCTGTGCAATGTAATTCAACTATCAATGTTATTAATATGTTGTAATATAAAAGGATATTTTTCTATAGCTATGGAATACATTTCTCAAAAAATATATTCCTACTTCACTTCAATCTAATTTGACTTAAATTTTGTCTACACACAAAGTTGCTCTGATTAGCTAAAATCAGTTTGATAGAACATTGTGCTATACCCATGTGGACATTCTGAAACCAATTTAATTATGGTGTGTTTCAATTTAGCTACAGAACAATTATTTACCAAATTAGGCTGAATTGATACACAGCATTTTTAAACCACAGGGGGTGAAGTCCTGGCTCCAGCTAAGTCAATGGCAAAACACCCATTGACTTGAGTGGGGCAAGGGTTTCACCCCCACAGCCATATCAGGTTAACTAAAATAATTAAATTATAGTTAAGCGGGTATGTAGATAAGGTCTCACACAAATAGTCTCACTGCCTTCAGCAGGAGTACTCATGAGATTTTGCCCAATTGTTTTAAACAGTTCTGACAACTTAGCCTTCAATTTCCTTTTAAAATATTAAGGGCTGTACATTCTTCTTCCGGGTAAACAAATCTGGTAACATGCAGTGGGATAAGTGAAACTCACACAAATGCATTGAAAAGAAAATACGCCCTGAGGCGAGCATCTTTACAGAATTCCTATTCCATGTGGCTCAGCTCAGATACAGACATTTGTGTTTAATAATTTAGAAATAAGTTTTGTATTTCATCTTTTCCCACTAATCTCCTTTGTTTTGTTTATTTCTCTGAATTTTGAGGGAACTAGTTTACTATCAGTATCCTAAGAGGATGAGGGGAATCCATATTTATCACTGATATTTTTAAAGGATTATTACATACTTGTTTGTGAATCTCACATACGACTTTCCTATCTGATTTTAACTTCATATGTGACCTGTATGAAGTTGCTGAAATGTGTGTAAATCCATGTGAAAGCAGCAAAGATATTGATTTTTCTTACTATGGCAAGATACAATTATATGAAGAGTAAATTACGCTAGTCTAGACTCTGAAAAATGTCTTATGTCTGTACTAGAAACTTCTCTGTGTGGTGCACTTGATCACTGACCAAATGGATGCCATCTGGAATTATGACTTATTCAGCCATTACAGGGAATATCACAGATTTCACCAGTTTCCTCTGCAACAGTTCAGTTTGCTGTTGCTGACTTGCACTTGCAAAAAAAGAAAATAAAATCCTTTCCTGTGCCTATCCCACTACCTGAATTTCCATAGTGGTTAAGCCAGAAGTAACAGCACACGCTCTCCAAAAATAGCATGGTAGGAGGTCAGGCAACCTTTATGGATTGTTTTCAAAGTTCTCCTCCATCATTCACAACATGCCTGCTCAGTGATAAGCATCAGCATCCATATAAGGTGTTTTGTGGTTTTTTTGGCCAATAATTCAGAGATTCTCACTAAGGGCCATAAACTACCCTTACTCCATGCATGGAACTGCCACGGTTATTCTGAACATAGGTGTAAATTCTGGACTTTGACCATTAACTCACACAAAGAAAGTCCTAAATCTTAAAGGATGAAATTCACTCTAGGCAGATGGCCAGCTCAAGGCCTATGCACCATCAAAGTCCTGTTTTGAAGGCTTGAGCATTGTATAGGTTTTGTGCTGGGCCTCTGGTCAGAAAGTTTATTATGTAAAACATTTGATCCCTCTTTGTCAAGGTATATCACTTACTGTACTTTTCTGATGGGCTTTAACTCCTGGTAACGCTTCAGAGAAATTCCTTCCTCACAGGACTGTGCTTCATGTATAACGTATTTCTATTTCTCTGTCTTATTTATTCTTTGTCTCTTGTGTTAAATTGTAAGCCAGAGAAACACCTAGGTCTTATTCTGCAAATTTATATATATCCCAAACTCATATATATGCTACAGGTGCATGGTATTGATAGAATAGTAAATTAGAAATGGAACATACTTATGAGGCTCTCTAATTCATCCTCCTTTCAGGATTTACTTAGTAACATAACCAGTCTACTTTAAATGGTTAAATGACTAGCAGTTGCTAGTGAGTTCCTAGTTCATGGCACCAATTTGTGTTTAGACCAAATGGTGGTTGTGAACTGATCATAATATAGTAACATACAGTGTTTGCTCAGATTGTTTATTCAGTTATTGACAGAAGTGCACAATCCTTTATTTTTCCAACCTGAAGATGTCATCCCTGCATTGTTCAGAACTGTCAATTGCAGAAACATCTGAGCAAGCAGGATAGGCAATGAAGTGATGGACAGCTTTGCAGAATGGATTTGATCTTCTGAGCATACGATTTTTTATTTGGGTTTGGTTTTCTAGCTATGAAGTACAAGGGAGGGGCAGCAGAACAGAGCACACTGTCCAGAGTGCAGAAGTGTCAGTTCCCAAGAGGCGTTGCCAGGAGTGAGAGTCTGCTCCATTCCTAGTTCAACATGTGAGTTTTGGCCTCTAGAGGCAAACATCATTGCTCCCACAGACGGAACAGAAATATATTGAGAATCACAAGTAAATATTCATACATATATGGATGCAAAGGCTCTAGCAATCAAACACAGCTTGTTGCTAAGTTCAGAAACAAACACATCTTGTTCCTTCATCAGAATCTCATTCCAGTAAGTGCAGTGCTGAAGACTTGAAATCCCATAATGAAAACCACTCATTGGTTTTCATTGTGCTCGAAACAGTGCCCTTTACAACGAGAGAAATGTTAAGATTCCAGGTTGCATGGGTCTGTGGGTTAGATCTATATTGGAGAGAGGCTTCTGTCTTTTGTTGAGGGTTGAGTTCTGTTTTATGCTTTGGGCTTCCTGGATTCTGGGCTGCTCCAGAGGTCATTCCCCCACTGTAAGTTACCTGCTGCTAATCTATGATGTGTTATCTGGGCCAATACTGTTCGTGCACTAGAGAATTTCCACTGATGGCTGTTATGGCCCCTTTATATGGTCATGTTATGGAGCAGTGAGCCCTTGAATCTGGCCCCATATATATATACACAAACACACACACACCCTTTTGACCTGAGTGACTAATCAAAATTCAAGGTCTTGGGGATGTTCCCGTTGGGAGTAGAAATTGATCATAGGTTCTGGTATTTTCTTTAATGCAAAAGGCAAGTACAAAGTCTCGCTTCTCTGAATGCAGGAGGAACCAAAACAAGGGGATAGCTTCTTTGCCTTCAGCCCAAGCTTCTTTCCCCAAGAACTCCTGACTCAAGATCTTCCTCTAGGCTCCTCCCAGGGTCACGCTGTGCTTACAGGTTGCTGCTTTCTTACTTGCTTTGAGTCTCTGTCTAGTCTGCTCCCTTTCCCTGGGGTACCCCCAAGACCCAGACACCCTGGCCCACCCACCGAGTCAGAACAATACCCAGTGGAACACACCATCCACATGGTAATTTCTCATCAGACTCCCTTATGTCTTGCTTTAGGAAGGGCCCTTTAACTCTCTCTTGCTGAAATCTTAAGTGAAGAGTGCAATCAACCATCACTTTCAATGAGGTTTTAACTCAACTCGTAACAAGGTTTAGCCCAGTGGTGTTGGACTGGGATCATTCTGCCACCAACAGCAAACAGTAGCCAGCAGATGGGGATGCACATTGCTTCTTGTTCAGGGGAGCAGCACATTGTCCTGGGCTGGGCTGTGAAATCCTGACCTGGTCCCTAATCCAGCAAACTGGATTAGTTAACATGTGCAAAAATGTATACAGGATCAGACCCCAGGTCAGCTGGATTCCTGTAACCAAGAGCGCACCAGGGAATGATTGTTTCCCCACCATGACTTGTTGGCCACATCAGGATTTCATTCACAAAGAATAACGTTTAACATTTCAACACTTACTATTGTCAGGCAAACACCTCCAATTCCTCTTCAAGTTCACAGCGGTAATGCTCCCTTTGCGGCTTGGCTCTGGGTCATGAGTGTGACTCTCACTAACAATGGACAGACACAGACCAGGTTTCCTGTGAGAAAATCAGATGTCACTGGACTTTCATAAAACACTGTCATCTCGGTTTATGGATGTCTGGGAGGAAGACAGTGCAATGGACAATAAAGGCAATTGTTACTGTGTATACGCTGCAGAAGTATGAGTACAATAAGTCTTACAAATTTCCGCTATCCGCCATATTTTCACTGTGATAACTTAAAATAAGTTGCTGGGGATATGCTGAGATAGAGTGACCAGATGTTCCAATTTTATAGGGATGGTCCCGATTTTGGGGTCTTTTTCTTATATAGGCTCCTATTACCCCCTACCCCCGTCCCGATTTTTCACACTTGGTGTCTGGTCATCCTATGCTGAGATGTCAGAACAAATTAACACAAAACCCAACAACTTTACTGTAGCCATCATAAAAACTCATAAGGCACTCTCACTCTAATTTTTAAAAGTGTGCAAATATTTAACACTAATGATTAAAATCAAAACAAGAATTCAGTGTTTGCCATTAAAATGTGGATATTTACCATTTGAAACTAATTACCACTGCATATTATCTTAGATGTATGTTGAAATGGCTAGGTAGTATTTTACGCATCAATAGCACCTTTCATACTAGGTTTTCAAAAATTGTAATTATACATCAGCCCTGTGAGATAAGTAAGTATTACTCCCATTTCACAGATGGAGAAAGTGAGGCAGAGAGGTTAAATGACTTCCCAGGGTCACACAGTAAGTCAGTCACAGAGCTACAGTTAGAACTCCAGGAGTCCATAAGAGTCAGTCCAGTAACAACTAGGCCACATTACTTCACAGATGAAGTAACTTTCCATTACACATTTTTATGCATAACATGGCACTTTTATGCCCTTTAATATGGTGCATATAGATTGGAACTAACAGCAGAGGAAACAGGGTAACTTGACTAATAGGCCAAAAATCCGGAAGTGAGAAATGTCCGCTCTGTGGAAACTCAGATTAATTTAATACAGTGGAAATCCACCCAACATCTAAACTAACCCCTCTTAGACCATCCGAAAGGTTGCATTGAAAATAACAGCAAACCACTATGACTAACTCAGTAACTATCACAGCTGGCCCTCAGTATCATTCCTGAATAGACTGGCACAACTATTCATAGTCTCTTCCAGTTAGCAAGATTAAATATTAGATTCTCCATCAACATCAGCACCTCATCTCTGATAGCTTCTTAATCACACTGAAGTCTGTAGCTTCTAGTGTTGTTAGTGGTAACCCATAGTTATTAACAGGATGTAGAAAGTGGTAGTGGGTGTGTAACTTAACACTAGGTGCCGTAATAAGAAATTTGAATTCCTGCTTTGTACATTTCTTGCAGCTGTAGCATGGAGGCATTTTTGTATAAATAAACCCGGCATCACACTAGCCATGTGTCTCTTTGTCTGGGCCTTGTGGATTTAGGCATCAGACCAAATCCGCAGCCCCCTGCTCAACAACAAACAGTTGGGTTAGGACACAAAGGTCCCCATTCAATCAAGTAGTTTGGTAGACTTCTCTAGGCTGGAGAGGGAAGATTTTCAGACTCCTGTAAATGCTCAATTGGCAAGTGTCTTAACAGGCAAGGAGCCCTGCAGATTCCATACATTTTTAAAGGTACATATTCTGTTTCCAGAAAGCAGTTGGCAAGAATGATTGATTAATTACAGAGTGTGTCAGTAGAAATAGGAGATTTCAAAAACAACAAATGAGCAAGAACAATTTGGCCTCCTGCAACATAAGAACTGGAGATGTTCAAAAAAAGGGGAGGGAGGTGGGGGAGAGTCAATAAAACTGAACTCTCTCTTTTGGTTGAAAATCCATTTACATTAACAGTTCCAAAGCACTCTAAAAGAGCCACAATGGGCCATGCTGTATGCTCTTTTAATAAGTAATAATAATATTGTCTTTTGCATTTATGCAACATTTCTCATCCTAAAAGATTCCAGAGCTCTTTGTGGACTAAAGGCTCAATTCTCAGACGTAGACACCTATGCTGCAGCTCTCATTTCCACAGCCAAGTGCTCACATCAGCAGTTAGGCAGCAAAGGTGCCGAGCTCCTGCAGCTCTTGTGGACATCAGCTGGAGCTGTGGGGTGCTCAGCACCTTGGAAAGTCACATCCAGAGCATGATTTTAGCACCCAAAATGCAAAGCTGGTGCCCAAGAGCCAGGCAGCCTGCTTTGAAAACTGGGCTCTTTCCAGTGATTGCTTCACCAGCCTCTGAAATACAGTCACTGCACAGTAGAACATAGTGAACAGTGAGAGCTGGCAACAACTACCCCACTCCGTGGGAACAGGAAGTGAGGACTAACTCCTTCATTTGGAACCACAAGAGGAATTCAGGTGGGCAAAAGGTAGTCGGACAAGAGTCGCACACACACAACAGGTGTCCCCTGTTGCACCTGCACCACTTGATTTTAAAGATACAAGTTACAATCCAATAGTTTTTGGAGATGTGCTACAGAATGGATACTTTGCATATTGCTTTTCTTCTTGATTAGAGTGTTCCTTCTCATTGCCTTAGTTGAAAAGCAACCTGCCAGCACAGCTTATAGATATTCTATAATAAAGGGCCAGTAATATTAAAAAGACACTAATTTCCGCCCATTCAGAGCTCCCCTAGCTGAGCATATACATTATATGTGACACCTGTGCCTTAGGATCAGCAGGCCCCATCAGGCATCCCTTGGGCAGCCAAAGCTGTCATGGATAACAAGGGGAATTTTGGATACACAAAGAATGCAAGTTTGATCCATCCCACAGACTGTAAACCAGTTTCCATCCTATTTTTAATTCAGACCTTTACTATTTGCAGAAAGAACACTGGCTCAAATTCATCCCAATGGGCACGAAAGGGTGCGATTTCACTTTCCTGCCTGGGGGACCTGTTTCACCCCTGGGGAAGGGTAGCTAAACCTGTTCATTTTCCAGGTGACCTGAACTGGCTCCCTGTTAGCCTGACTCCTTCCCTTTTGAGACTGGACCCCTGGCTGCAGATTACCTAATGTCACAGACACTGAGCAGCTCGAAATTTACTATTGCTGGAGCCCAAGCCCTGAGCCGCAACAGCAGAGTGAATCAGGCCCATTTTGTTTAAACATTAAACATTAACCAGTTTTGGAGAGCAACATTTTGACTTGCCTAACCATTAAGCTTTTCCTTCTGATTCCTTCTCTAAGCAAGATTAGACCATTCAGATCAGTTTAATAGTGGGCAGGAGTTTCACAATTTTATCAAGATAGTGGGTTATTTAAGAAAAGACGCACCCTTCCCCCCCCCGCACCCCAAGATCTATTTAATGTCCCATAACTCTTAACCGTTTTATAGCATGTATAGATCAACATGAGGCCTTTTTTCAGCACACAGCCAAACTACATATTTCTATCACAGAGCCAAGTTTCAAACATGTATTCATTTATTTGTAGGCCATATGACCTTTCGGGTAGACTTTGTGTCTGCTGGATTTCCATCGACGTCTCTCTGTGTCCTGTAGAAACTCTCTCTGTGTGTGTACACTGCACACATTTATAAACTGCATCCCTAAAAGCTAAGATAGAAACTTCCCAAGACTAAACCAAAGCTACAGAGGTGCTTTCTTACAGCCTCCCCCCAAGTGAGCTGATAGGTAAGAGAAACAGCATTTTATATGCAAGATACATAGTTTTCCTGGTGCCTTTTCTGTACTCCTTTATTAGTCAAATTCTGGTTATAACTAGGCTACTTTCCTGTTGCAGAGCTGTATCTGTCAACCAGTATTGGTAGGTGCAGAATAAGAAGGCCCTACTGTAATATGGTGGATCTATAGTACAAATAAGGAAAAAAATCCCACATGCTCTTGTTCCTTTCCAGCCTTTCTTTTTAATACTCTCAGGAAAAAGTTTGAGATTTGATGACACCAAGTTAATAGATGCCCCAATCCAGCAAAGCACCTTCACACGTGCTTAACTTGTGAGTAGTCCCGTTATTTCAACCGAACCACTCACACGCTTTGCTTCAGTAAGTAGTCTGTGCTTAAATGTTTCACGTGCTTCATTTTAGCGCATGCTTAAATGCTTGGCTGGATTAGGGACAAAAGGAGTCCCTTCTGCTCAAAGTTTGCTCTGTGTCCATCAGGAATGAGAGCTGGGTTAGTGGAATGTCAGCTCTTCTCCCTTTCCTGCTCTTCCTCATGAGCCTTTATTATTTTTGCAGTCTCTAGTGGGCTAATAAATCTCTATCAGAGTAATTCTGAAGAGGGGAATGTCACCACCTCCAGGTTTTGCATAGTTAGCATCATAATATTCACATTCCATTCCCAGAGGTGCTGCTGCTTATATTAGTTCTGCAGTGCCAGCTTGTAATGCTTTAGCTAAAAAGAATCCAGAAATGGCATTCAGGGAGAAGGAACTAGATGATTGCTATTTATCTCCTAGGTATGCCGTCAGTTATTGTGATGCCAAAAGATTAGAATAAGAGACTGATCAATGGCAGTTCTGCCCAGTAATCTTTTCAGTGTTTGTGTGCAGTGTGGCTGGCAAGCTTGTTTTCCTTCTCTTCGAGGTTTCACACACACTTGCAAATATTTGTAATCTGAATATCTGATCTAGATGTTGAATTCATTCACTGACGTTTTGTCTCTGGTCTGTTCCTGTGTTCTTTCGACTGTGGGGTGTTTGTTTTTTAAATTCACTGTCAGAAACGGGTGCAGTGCAGACATTAATTGACAGTAAAAAATATATAACACACAGCTGGCCCAGTCAACCTTTTGGTAGTGAAATTCATCAAATTAATTTTTGATGAACATATTTGCAAATTATTTACCCAGCAGTACAGCTCACAATATAAATGTGTACATGTGTGTTTTGGGAAGAATAAGTAACAATTTATTCTAGAAATTAGCTGAATTCTTTATTCAACAACTATTATTCAGCCATCTCTTTTGGAAAGGGAGGTGGGTCCACAATGAAACAGCTTGAAAACCATGGATATGACTCTCTTGTGTTTCAATGGCTGAGTGTTCTCTCAGTCGGTAGGCTCCTGGGGGAGTGGAGTTGTCTTAGAGGAACGCTGGATGAAGTCAGAACTTTCCTGCCCCATCTACCTCATGTAGTTAAGTTTATATCCTAATTAAAGTCATTATTTTTCTAACTGACCTCTAGCCTTTCAAATATTGTTACTTCAAACATACCAAGCTATTAATACACTAAAAGTTTTCAGTTCTGCAAAGCACACACAACTAGTAGATACTTCTACTGCAATAAACAATCAGATAATTTTGTTTGAGTGGAAGTAGTGGCCTGGGACGATGCCTGAGAAATCTGGCTTGCAATTCAGTCTTCATTCCCAAGAGGTAATTTTAGGATAAAGCCTAAACATCCCTTCAGCTGCAGGGACATCATTCTGGAGCAGAATAAATATTTGATTGTGTCAATATTGCCCCAAAATAGCATGTTCCAGCCAGCAGATTTGAAGCAACTTGTAATGGATGCTAAATTTTCTTTAACACAAACAGTTTTTCTAGTATGTCAAGTTTAGTTTCCCAGAACGAGCCTAAGGAGATGAGAAAAGCTGCTGCTTGATCATCCCTCCAACCGCATGGCCACTGTGCAAAATATACAGTATCATCAGCTCATGGGAACAATGAACTGTCATGTGCCAAGAAAGATACAATTTAAAAAAGTCCCACAGTTTATTAAATCGAAGTACGGCTGCAGCTAATAGCAGTATAAAATCCAGTTACGCCACCAATCTGACCTGACTGGGCAATTTCAGGTGTTAAAGCAAAATGGTATCTCAGCTGAAGTTAACATTAGGGGAAAAGTGCAAAAATCTTAGAAATGTGTATGGCTTGATGAGAATAGATCAGGATTGGGATTTTCAATACCCCAAAAGAGAATCTTAAAAACCCAGACGTAGTCCCTGCAATGTAACTCGATGCATACGGGTTACATGGCAAAGGCGTCGCGTAGCTTTGCATTCTGACTTTTTACCTATGTTCAGAGCTCATTTCAGTCACCAGGGAAGCTGCATTTTCGTGTCTCTACATCACAGATCTATCACCTGATGCAAGCATAAGGTTTGTGCTCACTGACTAGGGTTCTGCAATCAGAAGGTGTCACATGTCAGGGATGACCTGCATTAGGACCCAAATTCAGCAACAAATACCTCTAGGCTTGCATGCTGCATAAGGCCTTGCAAGGACATGGAAGCCATAGACATTTCATCCTAAGTGGCTTTTGCAGCCTTACCCAGTCTTCCACAGTGCTTATTTTTGTACTGAATCAGGCACCTTTAGATGATCAGACACTGAGCCTCAATTTTCAGTCTGAAGTTCAGTCATGTAGAAAGAACTGCCTTTTTCCTCTTAAAACCTTTTAGAAGGGGCACCATCTTCAAAAGAGGAAGGAGGATACACTGTGACAGGTAAAACTCTTGGAAACTCTTGCTCAGATTCACACATTAAAAGACATTTATGAAATTTTAGTTAAAGGACTATCAGTTGAAAAAAGAAATCACAGATTCTTAAGATATTGACTGTCATATCACCTTCATCTCTACACCGAGACCTTGAAGGTTAAAGCTGGGCATTCACACATGCACACATACGCACAAATTCATAGATATTTAGGCCCAAGGGACCATTATGATCATCTAGTCAATTCTAACCTCAAGCATAACTCATTCCAGAGATTTTTACACAGAGATTTCTGCATCAAGACCATAATTTCTATTTGAATTAGAACATAGCTTTAAAAAAAAAAATCTTCCAGTCTTGACATAAAGATTTCAAGATATAGATAAGCCACCACAACCTTGAGAAGTTGTACTAGTGCTTAACTGAAACCCAGTAGAGGAGCTGGGTCTCAGAACCTGGCTGCAGCACAAGAGGCAGTATCCACACTGCTGTCTTTAGCCCCACACCTGAGCCAGTTGACCTGAGCTCTGAGACTTGGTGCTGCAGGTTTTTCTTTGCAGCACAGACATACCCTGAATCCCCGTTGCCAATTCCCTGAATCATCCAGTCCCTACCCCAGACATTTTCTATGTATTGATGCATCCAAATTATTCCTGGGAAACCTTTCATGACTTATGCCTCACTCAAACTAGGAAACAACTCAGTTTCCTGATATCAGCATTTGTGCTGTTCTCAAAGGACATTTTTTTCTTTTTGAATGCCTGAGGATATTTTTCACATTCCTGTCCCGAAACATAATATAATGCAGGAAATGGGAAGAACTGGCAATCCTACCAGGTATACTCATGGGAGAAAAAGATGGGACTGCGAACTCTTCCTTGTTTCCTGTCTGCCATTCTGTACTGAGTAGGTCAGGAGCAGGAATGTGAAGCAGTTCCATGGGCATTCTAAAAATGTACTCTGGGCAGAACACTAGCTTTGTTCTTGGAGGAATATGCTGCCCCCATCTGCATCAGAATTCTCATTAATACCAAAGCACTCACTGTGATGTGTTGGTCCCGACACCCAGAACTATGATCCCCTGAGTTACCCCTCTGCCTTAGCAAGCATGAGAGCTTTGCTGATACTAAACTGTGTTTCTGCTTCCTGACACACCAGCCTGTCTGCCTCGCCAGATAATTCTTCGAGATTCTGCCAGTCAAAACCTTGCCTTGTAGGTAATGGTCAGTGAACCCCCGCTCCTGATATGTCAGATCTCTCTGCAGTCCCTCTCAGTGGACACTCACAGAAGTTACTAAGTTTGCTGTCTCCAAAAAGAAGCACAACACACCAGCCTGTCAGATTAGCTGAAGACTCACACTTCACTTTCCTACACAGCATGCAGATAAATTTATTCTTGTTTTATTACAAAATTATTAATAAAGAACACAGATGTAAGTGATACTAAGCAAGAGAAAGAAAGAGAGGTTTGGTTACAAACAAAACAAAACGCCTTCTAGTGACTAAAACAATCTTAGCAGATTACAGTCTTTGCCTAAGAAGTTTTCTTTCTTACATCAGGTTACCAGTGTGATGGGCAGGATCACAGAAACCCCTCTGAAAGCTGCCAACTGACGTGCCAAGACTTCCTCTGCTCCTGTTTTCCCTACCAACTCAAGACTCCAGCATCCTGTCTTGCTGAGCCATACACTCCCATCTGGTCCAACAAAGACCCAAGGTCTGAATTACCTGCCCCAAAGCTGCAGGTTTACCTGAAAACAGCTCACAGAAGTGTGCTTGTCTTTAACACTCAGATGCCCAACTCCCAATGGGGTCAAAACCCAAATAAATCCGTTTTACCCTGTATAAAGCTTATGCAGGGTAAACTCATAAATTGTCGCCCTCTAAAACACTTCTATAATACAGTAATATTGCATACAATCAGTTGATTCAATTGCTTATTCTTTGGGGTTCAGATCCCTTGTCCTCCCCCTGGGGTGTGCGGATCCTGATTGTCACAGTCACAACAAGAGTCAGTATGTGAATCTTCGCAAAGATTCGTTTCCAGTCTTTCCTTAGCCAAGATGCACATTGCAATGATTTGTGGGCACCCAGGCTAATCTATGCAATGCTCTGGCAAGAGGTGCTAACATGCTGCCCATTTGGGACCATTGATTCATAAGCACTCAGGATGACACTCTTCGTAGAAAGGATTAAAGATACCAGGCAGACACTGCCCTCAGCAAGTTGTTAACGGTCTTGTGTGAATTAAGGCACTCTCCTACATCTGGGCTGTTGGACCTTTCTAAGCTTTTTTTGTATGTCTGCAAAGCAGTAGCACAAAAGCGGGGGGGGGGGGGCCTTTAATAACAGAGCCACTGTATCCAACCCATCAGGTCCAAGTGGAACTTTGGACTAGGCGGTTCCCAGGTGTAGAGTTCAGGAAATGAAGGACGAAAGGGGGCACGGAGTATTTTTTGTGAATCCCAGAGACAAACAGATGCTCAAGGCAGCTCCTTCTTGGGACAGGGCAGTAGTAATGCAGCCTTTCCTGAGGTTACTTGCATGGAATTTGTTGCCATCCTTCTTCGAGGCAAAAGGACTTGTTGTGCATATTTTGTAAATAAACAACTTACACTAAGAAAATACCTGACTCTGTGTCATCTGCTCCTAATGGGAATCTGACTCGCAAGGCCTTGAAATCTACTACTCCTGCTTGGCAAAGGAGCAGCAATGCATTACCTGGACAAGACTCCACAGTACACAACAGGAATAGAACTCAAGAGCTGCTGTCCCCAAAAGACACAGCCCTGAGAATCAAACAAAAGGAGTATCTCTCTCACACACACACACACACAGACGCACGCATGTGGAGGCCAGACTTTCATCCAGAAGAGGGCAGTGGCACACATGCATGCTTTGTGCAGAGATTGCCACTGACCCTGGGCAGGTGAGCAAGAGTGGAGGGCAGAGGACACAAGAACTATTTTACAATGTGTACTAAAAATGCCTACAAGCTTTTGCAAGTTCTTCAGGACAGAGACAGAGTCAATGTGTTGTAACACACATTTCCACAGGATTCTGCAGACTCTCTTATGTGACTAAAAAATCTTTACAAATTGATTTGAGGAGCCTCTACCTTTGTAGACAATGGACATGAACATTGGTGCTGGAAAAAAAACACCAGTATCAGTTTATAACCCCTTGAACACTGGGAATAGCCTGGTCATGGAAACTGCAGTACCCCTTAAATTACAGTGTTGTGAAGGTGGGATTAGTAACATTTTGCCAAATCAGAGATGATCTATATGTTCTGTGCTACTGTGTGAGAAAACTAGGTTTGAGTCTCAGGTTCTACCACTACAGGTTGCTCGATTTTAGCTCTTCTTGAGGTTGATCTAGATTAGCAAAAGAGATTGATAGTAGTTTGAGGTGCAAAAATACAATGTTTTCCTAATGTATGTAGATGAAGGTCACCTTGATTTAGTTTAACATCTAATCTCAGTCTCCTTTGCTAGCCTAAACAAACCCTTAGAACTTGATGGGATATTTGTGTTATTTTGGTTGAGAAACATTAAAAAACAAACAAACAAAACCATTCTACCATACAGCTTTTTGCCATTCCGTAGCACTTGTTTTACTAGTGAAAAGCATTTAGTTCAGGCAGCAGCACAAGACCTTCCAGCTGGACCACAGCTAGATTCACCCAGTTGAAAGCATCCTTGGCACTGGGACATGCTGTTTGTAGCCCCTAAAATGTTAATGAGATCACGAAAACATTCATTGCTATTAACCGTGATGCATGGGGAGATTAAAAATACCATCTGTTCATTAGGACCTAGATGTGTTGGCTCTGGGAAATATTTAACCCACGTATTGCAGTTTAGTCTTTTAAAAACTGCTTTTCAGGGGGGATTCTTCTAGTTAATGATGTAACGATTAACAAACTAATACCTTGCTTTCCCAGGGAATATCTTGGAAGCAACCCAGTAGAAAGCAATAAGAGAAAGTATGTGTGAGAGAGGGGAAGGAGAAAATGCTTTGTTAAAACACCAGTGCATGTAAACTGTCTGAAGTACCAACCAGACCTGGTGTGCTTCATGACAGGAACAGGATAGAAACCACAAAAATGCCTTAAACACCAATAAATCAGACCATGGAAAGTGACTAACAGTGACATTCAGGCAGACTATTACGAGGGAAGAATTCCCTACTGCAGGCCAATAATCCAGATGTTTCATTATAATTGCATGCTTAGTAAATTGTATCCTAGCACCAGCTAGTGGCAAGAATTAATGGAGACAATATTATTTACAGGAAAAATAGGGAATATGTTTGTCACAGGAAAACTTCTTATCTTCCATCCTTTTAAACATACAGAATATTTTTAATAAAACCAAGGCTATGAATTGGCCTCAAAAGTCTTGTCTATACAAGTTGTTTTGGAATCATAATTCAGCATATGTGCATCCTAGTATGTGGTAACACTGGAAGAAGTTCATGTGTTTTTCCCATTCATTGTACTATTTAATCTGCTCACATCCAGGCCTGTTGTTGCCCAACCTTTTTTAGCTCATAGCAAGAGTTTAAGGCCTAGAGAGTTTGCTTTAGTATTTTTATAATGTTTTCCCTTCCTTTGAGACGGGAAGCTGTGAATGCATAAGGCAATTAATTGTAGGGCATTGATTCAGACTCAGTCATCTCACTAGTGAGAGGCTCACAGTCCTCCAGTGCCTGACCCAACTCCCACA
Source organism: Chelonoidis abingdonii (assembly GCF_003597395.2). NCBI lineage: Eukaryota > Metazoa > Chordata > Testudines > Testudinidae > Chelonoidis > Chelonoidis abingdonii. The sequence continues at coordinate 13,322,710 of NC_133791.1, forward strand.
GAGCCTGGTGGGTTTTAGAAGGCAGTCACAAAGCCCTGGGAGATTGTTCTTCTATGGGTCACCACCTGATACCACTCAGTGGAAAGACTTGGCACTTGCTGTCACACCTTTTGGCTGCTGATGGTTTAGCTTTGCCTTTCATCCTGACTCGTCAACAGAGTGAGTCATCTAAGAGTGCAGGATCCAGTGCAGATCCCAATGCCAACTTATTTGTATTATGGTAGCACTTGGAGGCCACAACTGAGTTTAGGGCACCATTGTTTTAACTACTGTACATATAGTAAAAGCCCCTGCCCAAAAGAATTTAAAATCTAAATATACTCCTCAGCTGCTACTATCCCTGCCTGGCATGATAAGTTTGTCTATGTACTTCATATAATATATTACAAATGTGTGTGTTCCTGATGCCTGTTTCTATTGTCTTCTCTCCACCACTCAAAGCTGCCAGAGATAACAGCTATGGTATAGCCAGTCATCTGAAGTTTTGAAAGCTTGACAGTTCAAGCTGGGAGTGGATTTTGCAAGCCAACCTGAAAAATAATTTGAGGGACTTGAAATCTTAGCAAAACAAATAGGTGAAAATTTCTGCCAAAAAACAATTGTCAATGATTTCACCTAGCCCTAATTTTTATCGCCTTATCACAGATGGTATAAATGATGCACAGAGAGGTGAAGTGACTTGATTAAAGTCTCTAAATGAGTCAGTGGAAGAGCCAGGAATAGAACCCTGTGTCCAAACTTTCTAACCTACTAGACAAACTCAACTTAACCCACTAGATAAACTCAACCCACCCACAGTAGACTGTCGCCCTACATCACATTTCCTCTCACTCATTCATATAATGTAATGATGCGTCTCTATGCAGAAGGTTATTAAAATGGACAAAGAAAAAGACAGGAAATAAATAAAATAAAGGAAGGGCAATGCTTAAAATAATCATATAAGAGTTGTTTGCTTATTCCTATGCATACATTTATATTTATGTAAATTAAATCCTCATTATGATCGTCTCGGTTTCCTCCTGTAAAGAAAAGGAATGAGCTGCCAGGTAACAAAATACCTAAATCCCATTCTACCTGGATCTTTCTGGCTGAATAGAAAGACTCATTTAATTGATAACAAAATTTGGTTCAGTCAATATCCACTTTGCTGTTAAACTCAGAACCCCACTCTGCCTTCTGGCTATTATACTTAGGTCTTTGTTGAAACCTTTATTCAAAGGTTGACTGGTTACAGTATTTTTCCCCAACAGGGTAAGACCTTGTGGTGATTGTAAGTTTACACAATGTCCTTCGGGTTGATCAGACTTCCTGATTGCTGCTCAGAATTGAGTGTGTTTCCTTTGATGCCCAATCAAGTTTAATATTTAGGCCCTTTTGAGACAGATGACACTCCCAGCCTGGCTGGTGCGTAGGACCTTTAAGACTGGTTGAATTAAAAAGCAGAACCTTCCCAGGAAGCAGGTAAAGGCAGGATGGGTGCTTCTTCAGCTCTCTCATGATTGATGTAGCTCAGTTTTCATCAGCAGTCTTAACAGAGTCAGTTGGGTACACTCCCGAGCATTTGAACTGGACGCTAGCAATCTAAACAGTTCAGAGAATTCTTTCATCTCACCAGCATTCAGAAAAGTTCTATCTGAAAAGTACACCATATATATAATTCAGGCCTAGTTTGAAAAATAAATCTCCCAAAGCTTTTTGCCAAACAAGCAGTTAATTTGTGTCTTTACTGCTATTGCCCTGAGAAATTGCTAGCATTAGCCATAATAACAACACCCAGCACATTGTCTCCTCTGTTTACCAAAACAAGGAGTGGCACAGAGAAGTTTGATAATATGGACCTTGTTCCAATTAGCAAAAGAAAAATGTACACATATGAGCATATCCCAGGTCAAGTTATTTTCAAGGCTACTTCAGACTGGATAGTTCATAGATTCCTTCCTAGTGATCCATATTTCATTTGCCTCCAGTTTTATTAGTTACTGTTCATATTAAGGTTCTGTAACACACATGGGGTGGAGGGAGAAGTGTGATCATGGTTAGAAAAGTGATTATGTAAACAAGACATCTTTTCAGTCATCACATCTTCTCCCTGTACTTATTCAGAGTCAGATCTGCTGATTCTTCTGAGAAAAAAATATTTTTTATTTCTTCTTACACTGAATATAATATATTATACGCGTGCAGGCATGGATAAAACAGAGAGGGACAGACATTTTCTTCCTTTAAGAGAGAGTGAGTTGGATTCTGTTCTTGTTTGTGCAACCTATACACAATAGTTAACTGAGTTTGTTAACTCAGAAAATGCAGAATTTTTTATATGGTGCTGACGTATGGAAAGGATCCAGTTTGACTTTCAAATCCCAGGATGAGTGTGCTGCGTGCTCATTTACCAAAACCACCTCTTTATTTGTAAGCCAGCAAACAATGAACCCTGCTATGCTATGTAAGTCACTTTTTTGAATAACACCACATGTTAAACAAATTTCGATTGCTACAAAAGAGGCTCATTCTGAGAAGAGGCATTGCTAGTTTTCATTGAGCTGATAAAAAGAGGTGCAGAAATTAGAAAGGCAGGGCTAAATATAGGGTTATTTTAACGAGAGTCAAAAAGAATGTGTGTGCTCTGTGTGATTCATTCAAGTTACTCTTTGGGAGAGGAGACTAAGGTCTGTTTTATGTCTATACCACAAGGGTTTTTGACATAACTCAACTTTTGCTGACAGTTTTGCATGCATCTACAGCTAAATTTGTCTCCCACAGATGTAGTCCTCCTCATTACATCATCTCCTCAAAAGACTTGAGTCCAAAGCTGACGTACTTCCACCGACAAAACGCCAGGATGGACACTGCTTTACCTGTGTCACCTCTGACAGTCCTCCAGCAACAACACCCGTGTCCTCGTGACAGTGACTGCTCTGATCACAAGTTTGAACTCCACTACCCAAGGGCCACAAATACTGGAAGTCTGTCCCTTCCTTTAAAATCCTCAGAGTGTTTTGGAATTGCCTTTTTCTGGTTGCCCACCTTGACATGCATACCTGCTGGCCCACCTTTGTGAGCAGCCAGCCATGCCGGGTCAGTGTAGAAATAACAGAGCCATATTATGTTTATTTTTCCTTTTTCAGGCTAAATGCACAACAGTTTTCAAGTGGAAAAAAAAACACTAAGAGTATAATTTAAACAAATGAGCCTATGTGGCTCTTTGGATTAAACGACAGAGTTACTATCACAATTTTATCACGAGGCTTACAGTATTTGATGTTTTTCTTAAAGCCCAAGCTCTGAGAGACAGGTGATTACATGAGACACTCAGCTTTCATTTAAAGTAAAAAATAAGATTCTAGCCTCATGGTTGCGGATTGAGAACAGGAACTCTAAGGGCAAGACTAGAAGAAAAATAAAATGAAACCGACATTTATTATTTTATAAAATGCCATGACTTTTAAGCCAATCCCATAACTTTTGGGGCCTGACTCATGATTTTGGAAGGCTTGGGGTTGACAATCCTGAAATCATGAAACACATAAATATGGCTTGTATGGTCAACATCACTCTAGTCTGTGCCCGTATTCAGGTAAAGGTCTGGGGACTTTACTGAGTGAAATAAAATGGAAATTGAATTGTATGTCTGCAGGATTGCCACCAGATGGTGCATATTTTCATACACAATAAATGCAGGAAAAAAGAAGAAAGTATTTCTTATGTGTGAGTAACCAGATTCATGTAAATGACTTCAAGTAGAAGCAAACATGTGGCTATCCCAAGAAAACCAACCAATGAAGCCAAACAGGCTGGCAGGCAGCAGAGTCTAATGGCATCCAGTCTGACATATTCTGTGCCAAAGTTAAGCTACCCAGTTTGGCTCAAAATGGCTAAATGATCAACCACTGAGAAATGACACTGAGAGCTGAATCATTGATGGACCATGAAATACAAATGACTGAGTCTTGTATTAAAATACCACAGAGGGAAGAGATACTGAGTTAAAGTGTTGCATGAGACAGTGAGGTTGCTACTAGAAACTCCTCTGTTTTGAGCTGTAATAACAGAGTTAATAAGGTGTCATGTTCACTGTCTGGTTTTGGTTTGTTGTTTTTTCCTTAATGCTGCAGACCTGCTAACTTTCACACATTCCGTATGAGACTCACTCAGTCTGGGTTGAGTCTGAAGTCTTTTTTTTTTTTTTTTAAGTTTCTCACTCGTGTGAGGAAGAATTTTATGATTTGTTTTGACAAGACATTTATTATCACATATTGCTCATTTAAATGATCACAGCTTAAGGGTCCTGATAATGGATGAAAGAACTGTGCTTCACTTATACATATTTTAGCAGCTCACAATAAATGTAGGTTTCAAGTAAGTAGAAGCACCTGGCTGGTGATATTGAATTGTTGTGCATAAAGATGAAAGTATGGCCTCTACTATTTTTTGTCTTCCGTAAGTAAACCTGTAATGTCACTTCTGAATTGCAAATGCCTTGTGTCATAAACAGATATTTAAGGGTTAATGTCTCTTTTACCTGTAAAGGGTTAAGAAGCTCAGTAAACCTGGCTGACACCTGCCCAGAGGACCAATCGGGGGACAAGATACTTTCAAATCTCGGTGGAGGAAAGTCTTTGTTTGTGTTGTTCGTTGTTCGCTCTTCGGGCTAAGAGGGGCCAGACGTGCAACCAGGTCTTTCTCTAATCTTTCTGAAACAGTCTCTCATGTTCAAAATAGTAAGTACTAGCTAGAAAAGGCGGATTAGTCTTATGTTTGTTTTCTTAACTTGTGAATGTGTATTTTGCTGGAAGGAGTTTACCTCTGTTGGCTGATATACTTTTATCCTCAGAGCTAAGGGGGAGAGAACGTCGCCTCTAGTTCCTAAAATGAGCTGAAACCCTGTAAACATTTTTCCATACCTATTTAACAGAGATATTTTTTACTTTTTTTCTTCTTAATTAAAAGCTTTTCTTTTTGAAGATTGATTGATTTGATCTTTTTTTCGGCACCTTGTTTAAGACCCAGGGGATTGGGTCTGAACTCATCCAGGATTGGTGGGGGGATCAAGAAGCGAGAAATGGTTAATTCCTCTCTGTTTTAAGATCCAAGGAGCTTGGATCAGCGATAGCTCTCAGGGTAGCCCAGGAGGGAAAGTCTGGAAGGAGGGGGGGATGGTTATTTCTCCTTGGTTTTAAGACCCAGGGGTTTGGAATCTTCGGTTCCACAGGGAAGCGTATTGGGGACACAGAAGGATGTGCCAAACACTATATTTTGGCTGGTGGCGGCGCTATCAGATCTAAGCTAGGAATTAAGCTTAGAAGGGTACATGCAGGTCCCCACTTTTGGACACTAAAGTTCAAACTGGGGGAAAAATACCGTGACACCTTGGTTTACAGCAGGAACTCCAATTTACCTAGTGTCAATACCTTTGTTATTGCAGTTATGAAATGAACCTTGGTTACTTCCAGAGACAAATGTGGCTTTTGAATTCTGGTGAAGGTTCTCGTGTTGGAGACTATGACTTTGAAAATGTACTGTCCACACTGCAGAGTTCACAGAAGTCCCCTTTCACATGCTAATAAGACTTTGACAGCAAGAGGAGTTGAGTCTCATCAAAGTTTTTTCTCTGGTGATATTTCTTCCCCTTCAAGGTAAACACAGACTCAAGAGCTAGTATTCTACCTGAGAAAAGCACCAGTTATTGCAACTGCATCGGACCTTTGGTTTTCAGGAGGACACATGGCAGCCTGCCATGTAGTTTATGTGGTCATCATAATTGTTTAAATAAAAAATTGTTTTAAATGACAGCCAGTAACACGCAAATATATCTCTCACTTTCTACATCTACTATAGTTACGCTTTATTGAATTAAAGCAGCAAATGGCAAGAAATACTAGAAAGATTTAGGCAATCTGGAGGAGAGTCAGAAAACAGCAACAAAAAACATGAAGGGGCTGATCTAACTACAAGGAAAGATTAAATTTACATTAGGAACGTTTTTGAAAATTTGCACCAGTGAGGTATTTATACCTGTGCACATTTCTCTAATGTCCCCAGACCTAAATATTTATAGCCTGATTAAATAAAAACTAATGAGACAATACAAGCACTTTTTATTAGTATTTGAAAGATATGAACACCAAGGAGGAGAATTGTTTTGGGTCTAGTGAGCTGTAAGTAGGAATAATGGGATAAAACAAGGAAAAGGTAAATACAGGCTGAAAAGTTTTGTAACAATGAGGTCACCAAAGATTTCCTTTTCCCAGGGAAGGGGGTGGAATCCCTATGATCTGACACATATAATACTCACAAAGCACCCTTTATCTGTCTCAGGTATTTCTAAAATTGCCTATTGCTAGGGTATCTTATGTGCTGAGACTATGCATTAAGGAATAGAACTGTTTGAATAATTCCAAAAATAATAGATGAATATTTACACTGATAAAAGGGTGGGTTCAGTTCATCGGGGTTGTATTGTTGTTTTTGAGTATTTGGCTGGCTAATGGATATTTGTGAAAATTCACAAACCCTAAACAGTGTCAAAAATTTTAGTATGAATGATCACTCATTCAAACATTCATACTAGGTGTGTTACTCATTATTCTTTGTTTCTCATCATTTACCATTTGTTTTTCTGTTTAAAAAATTTCAGTCATCAAAACAGGGAGCAGAAATACTCCTAAGTGACCAATCACAGACCATGAATAACGATAATCAAAGTGAAAGCAAGCCATAAGCAAAATGTGTGTGCATAAGTCATTCAATGAAAAATTATCCATAATAAATACTCAGTGTTTTGGCTTTTATATATATATATAGCACGCACTACTATATGTTTATACTGGAAAAGTCAAAGTCAAAGAAATGCACCTTGCACTTGGAGAGGAAGGTAGAGAGGTTTGTGATAATCCTTAGTTCTTGTGGGCATCCAATCAGGCTTGGGTTGGTCCTCTACATTGTATTTCTCTTGTGGATTGTGATTTATATTGTAGCTTCACATGTAGTTCCCAAAATCTAAACAAGTTCCTACTCCCTTTTAAAATATGGCCTGCCTAGAAGTGTGGGGGTAAATTCCATTCAGTAGGAGAGTCCCAAATATTTATTAAATTTCAGTCATGCAGAGTATTCAACAAGGACACAAGATCTGTGGAGAGGTTATTTTAATCTCATTTGTTTTCGGTACTGGGATAGACTGTCCCCTTTTCTTACTTGGCTGAGCACAGAGTAGGGGATTCCACCCTATTCCATTCACCCAGATCTTGGACCTGAAGACCTTTTTCAGACCACGATTCCTGCTTCCCACTATTCCCTGATGTGAGCAAATAGACCGAGAGGACAGAACCTTGGTTCTACCCCTGCCTCACCTTACTCATTGGCTACAGTAGCTGGACAGGTAGAACTTTCTTCCCTGCCGACCATAGAGTAAGAGGGGAGGTAAGCAAGGAATTGTGACATAATTCAGTCCAGAGGCCAAGCAGTTACAAATGCCCCCTGCCTAAAGGCTCAAACTGGCCCACCCACATGACCCAATGAGCAATATGAAGATTCCAGCAAGAAAACGTATCTTCCAAGAACTGCAATGAAAACCCTTGGTCACAGATGACCATTCAATTTGTGAGTGAAAGAAATGAATACCTTTTTTCTAATGCTCACCATTGCTTCTGTTGAGTGCTAATTCTTCGTAAAATGCATTAAATATCTCAATTTAATTTTTTATTTTCAATTTAAATAATAGTAAACCAGAGCAAAACCAAAAGCCTGGATCCAAATTCACTGATCTTTGGATTTGATCAAAATCTGAACTTGGATCAAAGTTTTGCAAATGACTTCTATATATAGAGTGGATTAGTCAACAAAAACCTAGATCTGAACATACCAGAACCTTGGACTCTTTATAACCTGGATCCAAATTCTGCAGCTTAAGCCCATTTCTGGTTTTAAAAAATAAGTTATGTGGCTACAAACAGAGCTAATTATTTTTAAATCATGTTGTTTTTCTTGCTGTAGTTTAGAAACTGCACTATGTTTTACTACATTTCATTGTGATCCCCAAACTCACTTTAAATGAAGATTTTAGTTTAGAAATGATTTGGCTAATGCTCTCTTTCACTCACACTTTTTGAAAAGACAGTGATGGCCTTTCAAATGAACAACTGAAAACATTAGGCTTAGATGAGAATATATGTGAAAGAACAGATGGACTGCAGACAGACTACCAGTACATTGGTGCATCTACCATCAAAAAGCAGACCACACAATGACACCAACCTCTTAGTAATGTTTAATTGGAAGAGTAAGACTAGATCAGTCATCCCATTGTTAACATGCTAGAGATGTTAATTATCTAAAGAGCTGATAGACTGACAGCTTCTGATGAAGAGTTTTATACTGAAAGATCCTTTTTTCTCTCTTCCTCTTGAAAATGTGCATGTAACCCCAATTAATGATTATTGCAGTTCTGCATATGTATTGAAAGGCTAACTGTTCCTAGTGCTTTATATCTTCAAAGTATTTTACAAACATGAACTAATAAATCTTCAAAACAAACTTCGGAGGTAGCTTATGTAATAGCTTCTTATTTTAGTGAGGGAAACTAGCAGAGAGATTAAATGATTTTCCTAAGCCAAAGAAAGAATTATAGTTTGGCAGTTCCTGGGTCCCAATCCCATGCTGAAAACACTAACTCATACCTTTGTCTGACAGCTAATGAAATCCTGTCTATTATCAACTAACCATCCTAAGTAGTTTGGAGGGAACTATTATTGTATTTGAGTTTTTTCTGTTCATGTGATCTCTGTTGCCTGCTTTAGTGTTCTATTTTTGTTTCTTAAAATAGCATACAAAATATTTCTTTTTGTAAAGACAAACACTTTAATAAAGTTGACTTGATGTTAAAACAAAGCTGTATTTTCTCCTTCAGAAGCAATGCTAAAAGTGATTTGGAATTAAGATATATGTTCATTCACATGAATGTATCTAAACAGAGTTTCATAGCACTTCTAATACTAAATACCTAAATGGGTAAAAAGAAAAATGACACTAGGTCATTGCCTTAGATAAAGTAAAAAGCCAATTCCAATTTTTAAAAAAATAAGAAGCACAAAATACCCCAAACAGTTCCATAATGTAACAAACTACCAAACAAAATCTGACTGCTTCTCCAATACATAAACTACGCCTACATTTTATTTTAAAAGGTGTATATGGCTTTCTTACCCTTTTATAGGGAGCCAATTTCCCAGAATTCCCACTCACCTGTTTCCTTATACCACCATCTCAAGCTTTAGCTTCCAGTGTAGGACTACATTTCCCATGATGATCTTTAGTCAAGCATCCTCCAATCAGCTACAAGCTCTGTCTTTAAATGAGGCTTTCATGGGGGGGGAGGTTCCTCCCTTAAAAAGGAAGGAAGGTTGAATCAATTCTAACATATGGGGAAAAAAGTTCTTTCTCCTTCTCTTCCCACAAATAGGTGAGTAAACACAGATCTATAGGTAATAAACATTGTAAAAAAAACTAACAGGGTTTAAAGTCTTATGGAAAAATATTATTTTGTATTTAGTACCATAGCTGTGGATGGTGCTTTACAAGTGAATAAATAATCAAGGTCCCCTATCCCATGGAGTTCATAATCTAAACTAGATCAGATCATAAAATGCCAGCATCTGGGATATAAGGCGTGAGAGAGGAGTAAAAATGGAGTGGGGAATTCTGCTATTGGGACAGGATATATTTTTAAAGATGAATGAAAATCTACTTTCATATGGGTAAGTATAATATGTAAAGGTTATATGTTGTATTTTACCTGAGGATAATTGGTAAGTACTTAAAGAAACCTTAATTCTAAATGAACTTATTTGTGTGCGCTAGCCATGTTCCCTCCCTTCCCCATTTGCCTTCATCCCTTCTAACACAAGAAGTCTCCAGTTTCTCAGCAGATCTGAGGCTTGGTTTCTATTAGGAAACTCGCATTGGTAGAATTAATTTGATTAGTAAAACCAGTACAACCCCTAATATAGATGCACTTTAAGATTTTTTCATTCATGCTTAAACCAATTTAGTGTACTATAGTAAGCTAGAACAGTTTAAGCCTCTCTGTTAGTTGTTTGCTGCTGGTGTAACTAGACTAGTTTTACATTGGGTTTGTTACACTGGTGCACATTTTCTAATGTAGATAAATTATGAATATTCCAGGTGAGAAAAGTGGCTGATCAACCTTCTCAAAAAAGGAGAAAAATAAGTATAGTAATGCATTTACATTTATACAGAGCCCCTTTCTCTCCAAAGTGCTTAACACACTATGAACATACAAATCCACTGAAATGCATCCACCTCTAGGTATAAGCAAGATAGGGATCAGCATAATAATGGAGGAAAAATTTTGCCCAGGACACTAGAGCATCGTCCTACTCTTACAAAACTGAGTCATATAGAGGCTGAAGTTTTCAAAGCAGTACAAAGGAGTTAGCCATATATCTTCCACAATAGAAGAAAAAAATCCTTTGCACTCACTTTAAAATCTCAACAAGGGAGCTTTAATGTCCATGAGGCAGAAAGGGCCTCCTTAGTTATCAGATCATCCCATGCAGACTACAAGGAAACTCAATTTATCTGTCTTGAGAGAAGGGGTGAGAAGATCTTGCTGGGAATTGAATTTCTGGTTCTGAAGAATCTTGCCATTACAAACCCGAATTTAGCTTATCTTGTCCCAAGAGCTTTGTAGGGTCTAACTTATAAAAGGATAGCTCACAATCAGAATGTTTATTTTGAAAATACTTCTCTTTGTATATTCTGTACGGTCTTTGAATTTACCAGACACCCAATAGCCTGAAGTAACTACAAAATATAAAAGGGGGAAGGGCATCGGTGAGGAGCAAGGAAATGCTGCCTTGGTGCCACCCAACTTCTGGGAAAGGTCCTGGGATTTCTGACAGAGTGCTCAGGACTTCATTTCTGAATCAGTCTCCAGCTAGCAGGAGTTACATTTGAAACCCTACTCACCTCTCTGTGCTGGAAGGGAGAAGGAGTTTCTGCCTTCTCTCCTACAGCCAGAGTTTCCTTGCCTGCTACAAGGATGGAGGATTGGGTTTTGCTACTTTCTATCCCTCAGATTCCTAGTTATTGGGAGGGAGAAATGGTCTGTTCTTGTTACACTCCTCTCCTTCTCCAATTTTGTGTTCTTGGGACTGCCTCCATGAATAACTCCAGGACCTGCTTCAGCTACCTGTAGTTTCGACAAGCAGCTGCAGTGAGAAATGAACATTATTTTGACTGTTTCACTGCTGACCACAGGGTTCTGATTTCTGAAGAGCAGCTGTGAATCTGGCTTTTGTCCTGGTAATTTCACTCTGCTGTTGCATGGGAAAGCTATGGACAACAACAGAGGCATGGGAGTTGTCTGGCTTCAGACTCTGCACTCTTTAAAGTTGAAAGGTTATCTTTGCAGCCGTAAGTATTAGAAATTGAATGGGTTATTTTAAATTCAGAAAAAATTGTCAAGTTAAGCAATTTTTCCTTGCTTGCTAGGGAAAGTTTCCAACTCATCATGTGGAACAGTATTCTTCAAACCAGATATTGTATACTTTGTATTGATACTTTGCTCATATTTGTCAGTAATTTTACTCTACCTTTTTATGTACATGCAACAATTAATGTAAAACCAAATCAAACTACAAAAATACCTTTCTACATTTTAGATCTCTAAACCATAAACAGTCTGGTAATATCAACCCTCTCCATCCCCAGCTGTGTTTAACAGAAGAAGCCTTTTCCATTTGTTTGTTTTATGAATGGTACATTCTCAGCTTGTCTATGGAAAAGGGAAGAAACTCAGGCCACCTAATTCTCCTTAGAGGGGTTCCTGTCATTCAGGGTACTATGTATACAGAATTTCAAGTTCAAATCCTTATAGTCAGACTATGCAGAGCCCCTATTATACTTGATGATACATATACATAAATGTATTAAGAAATGAGTCTACTCTGGTTTTTCATTAAATACCTGCTCAGAAATTACAGTGAGAAGTTGTTTGTTGCTACAGGACAATATGTTGCTACGTATCACAATATGTTTGCTATTTCAAAAGGACTCCCAATAAGTCAGGTCCCAATAAGTCAGGAATTTCACCATCACCCTCCCTTTCTACACCTGCAAAATCTTACTTTTTGGGAGTAGGGAGGTCTCCCAAACCTGTGCCCCCTGATGATGAAGTGTTTCTCTGACATTTAACATCTCCATTCATTCCAATTAGTTTCTGACAGCCCTGACTTCAATCAGCTTGAGGGGTGAGAAGAACTCCCTTGTGGAGCTGAATTACTGAGGGGAGAGAAGCAAGAAAGTGCTAAGAAGGGAGAAGAATCTACTCTTTGTGGGTTGGGGGGTAATTATGGATGTGAACCCTGGCAATGAATTTGTCAGGAGGGATATTGAGGGAGGGGACAGAGTCAGAGTTTGGGTGTCTTGTGAAACAGGGCCTTTTGAACTGGTCATAAAATGGAAATTATATTTTTTAAATTGTGAAGAAATTGTCCTTTTTCATCCCAAAATGTCAGTGTTTCCCCAGCCATGGAAGAAGGAGGTCAAGGTTGAAGTTTTGTGGGTCTTGAGAGTTTGGGAATAGGTAGGGAGTGGGCAGAGGCAGGGTGTGGGGAAGGAGTTTGGGACTGGGTAAGGAGGAGGCAGAGGTGCGTTGAGGGAGTAGGGAAGGGTTATGGGGAATGGCCAGAGGTGGGTTGGGAGGGGGCACAGGCAGGTTGAGGGGTGGGAGAAGTAGGCCAGAGGCAGGTTTGGGGGAAGTGGGGAGGGAGTTGGGACAGTGGGGAGGCGGCAGAAGCGGGTCGAGGTGACCCGCAGGAAAGATGGGCGATGTCTGGGGGCGAACAGAGGGGGGCACTAGCTCGGGGCTCCCTGCTGGGCAGGGGGGCCCGTTCCTCAGCGCCCCCCTCCTCTCGACGTCACTTCCGAGGCCGGAGACAAAATGGCGTCCGGCTGGTGCCGGAGCCTGGGGCTGCTCCGGGACACTTAGAGCCGGGCCGGCCGCAGGGAGAGGTGGTGGCGGCGGCGCAGGTAAGCGGGATCTGGCGCCGCTGCCCGCAGGCGCCTCCGCTGCAGGAGGCTTTGGTTCCCGGGCTGGAAAACTCGGCACGGGGCCGCTGGGGGCGCCCTACCTGGAGCCTGGGGGGTGGGCTCTAGGCGGGAGCCCGGGGACGGCCCTGCGGTGGGAGTGGCGGTCAGGTGGGTCCCCTGGGGGAGCGCTGTGGAGCTGGCCTCGGAAGTGGCCGGGGCTGGTAGATGGGGGCTGCCGGAGGGCTCCTGGTTGTGTGTGTCAGGTCCTGGGGTGGGGGCTGTGGGGAGTAACGGCCCCCCTCAGCCGTGAACCACAACGTTGTGCCCTGGAGGAGGCGAACAGGCTCCTGGGGACATCCCCCTGCCGAGCGTGCTGGAGCCTGGAGGAGAAGGTCGAAGGCAGAGCTATGACGGGTTGGGGGACAATGGATGGAGTATTGTGCAAAGCGGGGGCAATGAAGGGTGGGAATCTATTGGGAAAGTGGTGCTTTCTTCATGAAATAACGTTTTTGCAGTGGTCTGGGGTGTTCGGACAGATGTTGGAAATGCCCCAAATGAAATATAAATGTCCCAAATGCAAAGACAGTCCCCCCGGCCAGTTTGAACTTGCAAAATAATGAACCTCATTCCAACACCTAATAATCTCTGGCCTGCCCTCTCATCAAAGGCCATGAGAATTGATAAGTCTTGCAGCTCACTTAAAGACCAAGAATCCAAGCTCTGTTTGACCAGGGACAAATTTAATTTCAGAATTAAAGGCATGGTTTGCTCATAAAAATTAGATTGACCTAGCTACATTGGTCCGGGGTGTGAAAATCTTCAAGCACTGTGCATGGAGTTGGGTTGACCAGACCATCGCTGTAGATGCTGCTAAATTGGTTGATGAAGTAATCCATCAATTTAGCTACCACCTTTTGGAGAGTTGTATGCAGACTCCTCTTTGAAAATACCCTGTAACAGACTCTCTTGCACAAACCAGAGAGCTCTTGCTTGGAGGTGTAGCAGTATCATTGGGGAGAGAGAAAGATGATTCCTCAGGTTGCCTCAAACACGAAATAGTTAAGGTTGTATAGATCAAAACTCCAATTTCAGACTGATCGGAAGCCAGTGCAGGACACGGAGTGCTGGTATGATGAAATGTTCTCTCTGCAAAGCACTGTGTAATGAGCGGATAGACACATTCTGCACTAAAGTTTTCAAATGATCTTAAAAACTGTAGAGTATACTGCAGGACTTCGATTTTGAGGGACAAAGAAAATGTCACACCCTTTAATCAGTTGCAGATGGAAAACTGCTTTTGTTAGTCACTACCTGAACATCCAGATGCAGCAGAGGATTTAATAACCTCCATATTCTGAATTTGAGTTATAAACAGAAGACATGCTTCCCGGTCTAGTGAAGCTGCTAACGTCTCTCCTGTTTGTTCTCCCAACTTACCAATGGTCTCTGTTGTATGAGAGTTGGTAGCTGAATCAAGACAACTCCTGTTCTTGGCTAGTCATCCCTCTTGCCAGCTGAATCAGAGAAGATGGAGATGGTAGATTAAGGTGCTGTCAGTGTCCAAAAGGCTCAATAACTCATACCAACCTCTTCACACACCCTGCAAAGTCTAATGTTTAAACAGTCTTTTCATTAAGATTTTCAAACTGTCACTACCACTGGTGTAGCTCTGCTGTTACGAGCATTAGTAAAGCCTGACCTCCAGCAATTTAACTCCTGTGCTCTCTAGGCTTGCTCTGTGCAGGTGAGATGACAGTGGTTAAAACGCTGGCGGGGGTCAGCATTAGCACTCCCACTGTTGCTACTACAAATGGAATTGCTGACAGCAGCGGTGGGTGATTTTAAGAAACAAAAGACCTCTCAGACATGCTGAATAGTAGGTATGACAAGATAGAACTCTGTGATGTCCTGCATGAAAGGCTTCAGACTGATGGGTCAGCACTGTCCCCTGGGATCTCTTAGAATGAAAGGAATAAAGCAACCCTCTTTCTATCTTTGGCCACATGTCAACAATAACTGCCAAAACTTCGGGCTCAGAAACGTTGTAGGCAACTTTCATATGTAAAACAGCACACTTATTTTATCTTCCCCATGATTTTCTATGATGGATGTGTTAGTGGGGAGACGAAGGTTTAAGTTCCTGGGAATGGGACTGTAGATGTACAGTTGCGCAGATGTGGGGATTCTGAGAATAAAAAGCCTCTTTCCAGGGGGGCAGATGTGAAGGAGATGCTGTTTGTGTGTTTAGCTGAGGGTGACAGGTTTTCAGGAGTTGGACTGGACACCCTCAGTTCTTCCCTTTTCAGGAGTAGGAACTGTCTAGATAGAAACACTGGCTTTTGTTTTAAAAACTTGTATATGTGAGTTTTTATTGCTAAAAAACAGGTAACACATGACTCTGCATGTGTGTAATGTATGTATGCATCATTGGAGTGAAAGAAACACACATGGACAAGTCTCCTTTATTTTGGCTTTCTGTACCATTTTTAGGCAGGGGATGAAAGTGAAAGGTACAGTAGTAAATGAAAGTGAATCTAAATTTCTCTTAACTTCCTGGGCTGTTAAGATTTGAAATGGTTGACGAAGGGCTGATGCTCCTAGTCCCCACCCCTCTCCTTTGAAGTCAAGTGTGTAATTCACGGACAGTGAAGATCTTATAGAACTTTGTGTAAGAGCAGTATTGTGTCCTGGATTCTTTTCCCAACCTTCCTTTCCCCAGCACTATTGTGCAGATTGTGATAGGCCCATTAGTGTCAAATCTCCACTGCAGAAATGGCTGCGTTTCAGTGCTATATGCAGGTACTTTCTGAAGCATTTAGGGATGAGAAGGAATGATATATATGTAAAATATTAAATATTGTGCCTTTCTAGGTGTCTTTCTACTGCAGACAGAAATGTGCAGGCTGCACACTGTAGCTGACAGGTGTAGTAAGATTGCTCTATACCCTTTCCAGGGGTATATAAACTCACTGGGGAAAAAAAAATGCATGGTGCTGAAATTTATACATCAGATTTTTTCTTCAAATTTAAGTTAAATCTTTTTCTATTTAGTTAGCATTGCTATTGTATTTAATGCTTTCAGATGTGTAATTTTAACACTCCTGTCTATTGTGCCCTTCTGGATCATGTTTTCACAAGCTTTACTAAATGGTTTAGGTACCAGTAACATTTTTATTCTTGTGCATCAGTATATTTGAGATACGTTTAAGATATACATTAACATTTTACCTGTTACAGGTCCTACTCAAAACACTGACTTTCTACGCATCATGGAAATATTTGTATGTGAACAAACAGTTCAACGGTATTATCAATAGGTTTCCTTCTGAAACATTATTTGTATTGTGCCTATTATTTCAATGCAGTACTCACAATTTTGGGTGCCCTACCTACAGCAGATTTTTTTGAGGCTGCTTTGAAGTGTGCCTTTGATGCATCTTAGGAGATCCTTACAGCACTGCTTCTTATTTCATGCTGGCTTTGTTCGATTGTTTAAAGGGCAGCCATCAACTCAAAATTTAATAATTAAAAAAAAAAGTTGCCATACCAATTTATGGCTTGGAAATCATATTTTAGCTTATTTTTTCTTAATTTTTGCTATACGAAAGACTCATAGAAGCTAAAAGGGGGGAGAACTGATTAACTATATAAAGGAAAGAGTGACACTGATCGTGTATAATGTGCAGTAAAATCAATAATGTAAGTATCTGAAAAAAATAGAAACGTATTTGTTCTTTAATATGTCAGTTACACTTAAATGCTGCTTGCAGCAATAGTAGTCACTTTTTTTCAGGCTGAAGTGTCATTTTTAAGTTAACTGTGTTCCTGTAGATTTCTTTTGAATTGTATCTTTAAAACGGGCTTCATGAAGCAAAGAAACTTTATCTATCTATCTATCTATCTATCTATCTATCTATCTATCTATCTATCTATCTATCTATCTATCTATCTATCTATCTATCTATCTATTTATTTAGGGGGGGTTATAGTCTTTAGGGTTTTTTTGTTTTGTGGTATTTAGAAAACATGGTTTAGAGGTTAGAGTAAGGGATTGGGAGCTTGGACTGCTGAAGTCAGTTCCCATTCTGTTGTTGACTTTTCTGTGTGACACAGGGACTAATCACTGAACTTCTCTGTGTCTGAGGCCACGTCTACACGACGCGCGAAAATCGATTTTAGATATGCAATTTCAGCTACAAGAATAGCGTAGCTGAAATCGATTATCTAAAATCGATCTACTCACCCGTCTTCACCGCGCGGGATCGATGTGCGCGACTCGCCATGTCGATTCCAGAACTCCATTGGTTTTGGTGGAGTTCCGGAATCGATGTAAGCGCGCTCAGGGATCGATATATCGCGTCTATATGAGACGCGATATATCGATCCCCGAGCAATCGATTGTAACGCGCCGATACGGCGCGTCGTATAGACGTGGCCTGAGATTACCTGGTCATACTTATATCAGGGGTACTGAGAATTAATTGCTGATTATAAAGGGTTTTTTTGAGATCCTCTGATGAAAGATTGGATGAGCACAAAATGTTAACATTGTATTTGTAACATGTAAGCGTTAGCTTTTTGCTTCAGTTCTTTTCAGTTTTATTTTTCTCTATTGTGGCTGAGTATTGAATGTGTCCTAGTTTGTAGATTGCCACACAGGTAGGTAGTCAGAAAGAATGGGGAGCTTTAACCCATGATTACCTAGTTTGGGTAGTAATCAAACCCTAGTTTTAACACAGCTTTAAATGTGTGCAACTACACCGCTACCTTGATATAACGCCACCCGATATAACACGAATTTGGATATAACGCGGTAAAGCAGTGCACGAGAGGGGAGGAGGTGGCTGCGCATTCTAGTGGATCAAAGCAAGTTCAGTATAACGTGGTTTCATCTATAACGCGGTAAGATTTTTTGGCTACCAAGGACAGTGTTATATCAAGGTAGAGGTGTCGTCTGTTGTTTTCAGTTTTCAGATCCTTGCTTATGTAACTGTCGTCTGACCTTTCCCTGACTATCCTATTACTTAGTCTACAATGGAAAGAAATTAGTTGTTGTGGAGAGCTTGATGTGTGGATGTGGTGAACTCAGGTTCTATTTTTGCATTGAAGATTTCTTAGCATGGTTATCTGTTAAAAGTATTTATTTAGGTTAAAGCAATTCACTTGATTACTTAATATACTGGTGCTAGTTGGGGTCCCCCAGGGTTAATGATGCAACAGTGCTTACTTATGGTTTCTGTAGGATCACTGATTGACTTTTCATCCCATCTTCACTTTGCTTTTGTTCTGGCAGTCCGGAATGACTGAAAATGTCTTTGTAATTAAGCTCCCACAGACAATGCTTATTGTTTCAATTTTTTTTGAAGGTCTGAATTTAAAAAAGCCTTTTAGGGTTAACATCAATTAAGATATTTCTAAAAGCCTTATTTCACTGAATTTGTTCAAAATTGTTATTTATGTTAAAAATACCTCATATTAAATAGTAGGAATAAAAGTGGAAATAGGACTGTCTTTTTTTCTTATTTAAAATTTTTGTGCTATAATTAAAAAACAAAACAAAAACAGCTTTTCTGGTCACAAGTGGTGGAAAATCACACTGTATGACTTGAGTTCTCTTCCATCTTCTGTCACTGATTTTTAGTATGAGCTGGGGCAAGTCATACAAACTGTCTGCACCCGGTTTTCAATGTCTAAAATTAGAGTAATCTTTTTCTGTTTTTCCTATCTATAAATTGGAGATAGATGTCCTTTTTTGGATTAAAGAATTTCCACATGTACAAAGATGATTAATATTGCTTATATAATCAGAATTTACCCTATTTAGTTTAAACTTAGAACTTTTGCTAAAAATACTATAAAATCTAGATAAAAATATGGTCTGCAAATACAGTTTTTTATGCTGGATAACTTTTGTTTATTTCTTAATTTTATTCCATCTGTGCTGTTTTTCTTTTTTAGTATAAAATCTCTTTTAATCATAAACTTTGCAAGTACAATTCAGAACAAGGCCAAGGTATTTTGTCTGTAAATTAAGCCAGTGGTCTATTTCAGAGCTACTGCAGTGCTTTCTGTACTAAGAACGTCATGCATAGCTTCCTCAAAATAAACATAACTTGTTGACTAAGACTGAATGTTTCTAAACAGGTTTTTCTGAAACTCCAATCAAGGTTATGAGATGCAGCAATTCTTGTTTTACTTACAACTGTTTATTTTCCAGTCAATTTTGTAACTAGTGAAGGGACCTAGTAATTTTGTAGAATTGAATCTTGTGGCAGGTTTTGGTTTGAGGCGACTTTTACTCAGCAATACTTGCTTTAAATTAGTTTTTAAAAAATTCAAAGATTGCTGTATTAGTGAGAGTGCTACCTGGAAAATGCTTGGCAAACCCTTTCATTCAGGACTTCTTTATATTTCAGGTGGACCTGAGGGTTTTTTTTTTTTTATAGACTTACTTAAAACTGTTTATGAAAAGCCTGAAGATTATTTTTAGGCTTGTGCATTAAGTTCAGAACCTACTGGTTTTTGTTTTGTTTTCTTTTGTTTTTGGTAAAGAACAGTGTAGCAGGGATTCTTGTAGCCAAATTCCTTCCACCCACATGGTGAGTGAGAATTGGGAGCCAGGGCCTTTTACCAAATTCCTCTCTACCAATGTGTGAGGTAAGAGTCCCATCCCACTCATTTAGTTCCTGGGAAGTGCCTGTAAAAGGGCATGTCTCCCTAGGAGGGCCGAATAGCAGGGGCCATAATTTCTTTACTGCAGCTATCCAACTGACATCACCATCTGTTGGCTTTTGGTGGTGTTTTGTTTAAAGGGGATTTGGCAATTTGTAGAGGAGCTGAAGTGACTGAAGCTGAAGGAGGGAATGGTCGGGGAAAAAAATGGAATAATTAGGGACTGACTTATTGCTATCATAGGCTTTTTAATTACAATTACACTAGAAATATAAGATCTAAAGCAGAACATAAACAGGGACTTCTGGATATAAAGCAAAACAATTAGTAATACTTATAAAATAATTGAAAATATTTTGATCTAGAAGAAGCTTATGATCGGAATGGGGCAGAAGGTTGATAGTGAACATATGAAAAAATAAAAAAACTTTCAGGCAGAGGCTAAAAAAGCCGTGAACTAAGTACCTGGACAAAATGGGCAATAGCAAAGAATTAATGTTTATTTTAAAAGTAAAATATAATAGATACATAAAAATATAACAGAACATGAGCTTAGACCTGTGCTAAGCATCCTGACTGCTTTGCCTGTATGTTGCATTGATTTTTCTCCTTTCATCTTCTGTCTTGGCTTTTGAGATTGTAAACTCTTCGGGGCAAATATCATAGTCATGTTTGAAAAGTGCTTACCACTTTGCAGGTGGTACCACAGAACAGATAAACTGTAATAAATTTTGTGTCTAATGCATTCTTCACCAGAGAGAGAAAATAGCCCTCAAGTATAGTGTTTCTGTAGGAGGGATAAAAATGTGGTTCCCTGACGGAATGAGTCTGAACAGTATTATAAAACATTTCAGCAGAGGATACAGAATTTACAGTGAAACTGTCTTTTTTTAGTTTAATTTATCCAGCTCTTCATTCAATATTTATATTTATACCTTCCTTGAAATGGTTAGTGGGAACAATTCATCTTTATCCAGATAATTTTAAGGATTTCTGGGGTTAATGAGCTGGAGATCAGTGCTTTTCTCATACCACTTGTCAGTTTGCATTGTGTAAAATAAAAATAAAGCAACCCCCTCCCCCCCCAAACCCCAGCCCCCCCCCCCACAAACAAACAAAACCCACCCAGAATCCTAATTGGAACTCTAGTTTTTAGACATGTATTTAGTTTTGAGAACTTTGCACTGCAGGGTTTTGCTACAGAAGCACGCAATATGAAACATACTATATAAAAGATTATGCACCCCCTCAAAAGAAAAAGGGCCTGTTTGCTCAAACTGCTTAATTGGAGACTTTCCCTCTGATGTTTAACCACATACAGGACCCTCAGTCTGCCTTCTCTGTGCAGGGGATACAGTGCTCCTACTGAGGAAAAAGGGATGATATTCTACAACATTCTCCACTCCCCCCCCTTTTTTAAATTTAGCAACAGTGAGTGAGATGTTGGCACAACCGCCCATGCCACTGGACTTCCTATTAGAGCAGTGGTTCCCAAACTTCAACAACCCAAGAACCCCTTTCACTAAAATGTCAAGTCTTGCAAACCCCCTCCTAAAAATGAATATTTCTAGGGATTTTCTCCTTTACCTGACTATAAATTATAAAAGCAACGATCTTGGAAATACAAAATTTTGTTTTATGACATGCTTATTACACACTAGGTATTATTATTTATCATCACAGTATTTTTATTACATTATGAAAATGGCAACACTCTTCTAAGATCTCACTTTCGTAGCTTGTATCACTTTGAATAACCCTGTTATAAGACAAGGCTCCTGTGTTTCATGAAGGAGTGTCAGATGTGAAACAGCATGAAGGTATTTAAAAGCCAATTCAGAATTCCTCCTACACAAACATTCAGGTCTTGAACAGTCCAGGCAAACAACGCACAGTACAACAAAGCTTAAACTGGTTCTTCATCATAATTTTAAAAACAATACTAGTTGCCTATTTAATTTAAAACCAGCAAAAAATATCCACCTCCTTTTCCATTTCTTATAAGGAGTCTTGAAGTTTAAATCTCAACAGTGTGATAGGTATGCTTGCTTTGATCTGCTTAGCCCTTGGAAGTCCAGGGGCTCCAGGCTGCTGGCTCATGCTGCCCGGGATCCCTAGGGATGGCTCTATCCGCCATTAGGGAATTTTTTCCAAGAACCCCCTGTAGCATTTCACGAACCCCAGTTTGGGAACCTCTGCATTAGAGCATTGTGGGGGCGGGAAGAAGAGAATATTATACTTAATGTGTAACTAATAAACGTGAAACAATATCTGAGAATACTGCAAATTTTGGGGCACTCTGTTCGTTCTTCATCATTTATAAAGTTTTATTGAAAATGCAAACCTAGCCAATATTACTCATTTTAAGAATAAATAAACAAGAAAAACTACTTTCTTCATAAAGCAGCTATCCTAGAGTGTATTGGAAAAAACTCTAAGCCTAGGTAACAATTAAATAAAAAAAAAATTTAAAAACAGTTTTGTTGGATTTTCTCAACTGAGGCAACTTAAGCTTCCATCTGGAGTTTCTTAACTTTTCTTGGTTCAGAAATCCCCTGAATTGTAAAACAGATACTGCTTGTTGAGAATACTCCTCAGCTAAGTCATATTATCATTTTTTTATTTTTGCGTGTGAATAGTTTTCTCAGTCTGCAAGGCATCATTCACACAAGAGAACAGTCTCTGCCTTGAAGAGCTTGCAGTTCAGGTTGGTTACTTCAGTGGTATGCGAAATTGTCACTTTGGAGAAGGAGGGCAAAAAGCCTTATACTTGGCATTCATAATTGGTCCTGGGTCTGGGAAGCAAAACATCTTTGTGCCCTGTATTAAATCATGCTCATTATAGGATTTTTACCCTTCTTTGGGGTGGGAGTTGTGAATAGTAGTTTTAGCAGGTTTTACATTTTTGTACTTAGTGCTGTAAATGATGTGATTTTAAGAGGATGTGAACATTTGTTTTCTTTTAATAACACAAACAACTGGCAAAGAGGTAGCTGTTTCAAGCTTTTGTGAGTGGCCTGGGTGAAAGTTAAAGGGAGCAGTTAGAGATGAAGACATAGAAGAAAGTAGGAGGGGAATGTAGGAAGAAATGAAAGAAGAGCTGGAAACAGGCACAGAATTAAAGAAGCTTGAAGGTAAGGACAAATGGTTATGTCCAGTGTAGAAGGAGAGGAGAGGCTGGTTTTCCTTGCAGTTTCCAAATAGTGGGTCAAATTCTGATCTCAGTGAAACCAGTGCAAAGCTAGAATAACTCGATTGATTTATTCCGGTGTAAGTGAGAGAAAAATTTGGTCTAACCATACTTCACAATCTTCTTTTGCATTGATGAGCCCAGTGTTTTAAAAAGAAAATGATTGCTTGGGCATGGGTGTTTCACCTTCTTCCTCGCACATTTTTACAGTTGAGCCTGTGTTTAGTTTTCTAAAAGTTCCTTGTGGTAAGAGAGTCTTCATTTAAAGATGGAAAAACAACCAGCATTAAGGTCAACCAGCAAAACATCCTAGTCTATCTTTCTATTTCCTCTTATTCTGTAGCTGGGAGTGTAAAGTTTAAATGATGCTTCTGAGAATGTTTCAAAGGAAAACTTCAAAGGGAAACTCGGTACTGAATTGAGCCTTGAAATTTGTGTTGAATTGTTTAATGGGGAGTTTGGGGGCATTCAACGCTTAAATCTAGCCTTAACTCAATTCTAAGTTTCTCTTTGTAGTTCACCTTTTATGTGGCTTTTAAAAATTAAGGGGTGTCTCACATTCTTCCCAGATCTAATGGAGAGAGCATTTCACAGTCATATGGCCATAATGGAAAATAATGGTGGACCATAGTAATTTTTATTGACAATACAATGGAAAAAGAAGTAGAGTCAAGCCTTTTTTGCACAGTAATGGTTTGACAATAAATATGTTTCTGATGCACTGTAATTTTATGGTAATTTAATGCTGCTCTGATTATTTAGCAGAATGATTTGGGAAGCAGTCATGTAATGAATCAGTTCACTTTGATCTCTCGGTATCATTTTATGGCAGTAGTATGCTCCTCTTGGTAGTGCAGTGGATTTAAAATCTCAGGCTGCATTAGATAGGGTTATATTGCTGTAATCTAGTGTGAGAATAGTGATTGCTGTAGTCTTCAACAGTTAATATATTTTATCAGTGTTGCTGGGAAAAGTGAAGAGATAATACCACTTAGTCAGAGGGCAGTTGTAATTGCAGCTACTAAAGAATGTGAAGATAGATAGGTGGCTGGAGAAAGGGCATATGACAATTACAGATGTGTTCACTGATTGTCTGCTACACTGTTGTTAATATCTTGCCATGTAATGGAGACAGAAGAAATGTTAAATAATCAGTGTGTGTTACTAGTAGAGGGAATTTTTTTTCCGTCTGGTGAACAAAGGCGAATATATAATATACCAAAGGTCTGTACATTTCACAGTTAATGTCAAAGCAGGCTGTTCTGCAGGATTGAATTATTTCTTTTACTTGTGTTTTGAGATGGAGGCGGGCATTCTTATTTAATTCTTAAGCCATGCTGCCTTGTGTTTCTCTCATGTTAATTTTTATGTATTGGCAGCACCCTTTCTTCTGCTAGTCATTGCAGTGATTGCTTAATGCTAATGAGAGTACATGGACTGTTACATTTAAGGAATTACATGTTAAACAAAGGACAAGTTATAGAATGTCACTTCTGGTTTGAGGAATTTATGATGTCGGTGTCAGGTTACGGCTTCCTTAAATATTTTCCAGTTTTTCATGCTTGCATTGTATCAGTTTACCAGCAACGTTTGATCAGTTGTTTTTGATGATAGACTGAAATCTACTGAGCAGGTGCTGTAGGTTTATCCTATAATAAATATAACGACTTAAGATATTTTTCAAGCATACAGCTTAACCAGTAATTAATACAATATTAATTTAACCTTAATCTTGGAATCATTCATATATCTGACCTGTATAAGCCTTGCCTTTCATAATTACAATGTATTTGAAGTTTTCTTGATTTGATTGGCCTGTTGCAGTTATCCTATCTGCTGATCAGCAGCATCAGATGGGTAATACGGAGTTTTTAAAACTTGAAAGTGACTCTTAAACCCCTTTTGGAAGTTGCAATTTTATTTTTATTAATAAAGACATTTTATAAGGATCTGGGATTTTTTGGTTTCTTTGCAAGTCATTTAACAACCGCCTGGAGAATTAACTAGATGGCCATTAAATGTCCAGAAAACTGTCCAGGGGGTGAACGGTATTGCTTTCATTATAGCTGTTTGTTGTAAAGGAATCTGGATGTCCTTCCAAATTCTGATTTGATCATGTTACTACTTGTTAATGATTATGTATTCTAGCATCTAGAAATAGTATTATTGGGAATGAATGTTATGAACATGAATTAGCAGAAATAGAATGTTTGAGTTGCAGCCATAATTTAGAGGACCATAATTGATATGGACACTTTTGAGACTTTGTTCATTTCCAGTAGTGTAGCCAATGTCTGAATATTATATTCTGATCTAGGTTATTGACTGAGCTTATCTGGTGGATACAACTGTATGTTACTGTTGAATGCAACAAATGAAAACACTGTGAGCTAAAATATGTTTTAACTTTTCCTAATCTGTTACAGCAGTTGATGTGAGCTTCTCCCGTAGTAATAACACAGTTGTAGTCTATTAACATTTTTAAATATTTCCTTTTAGTATGTTTATGCTAATCTCTCTGAATCTGGTATGTCAGGAGTCTCATGATCATAAATAAGGGTGAAGTGATTTCCTTTATTTTTTTAATTTGTATTTATGTAATGATTTGTGAATTTAGTCCAAAATTTACCATATATATGGCATAAAAATCATTTCAGGGTAAAAATCAATTATTAAAAAAAAACAATTTTTTTTCATTTAAATTGGATTTTTTTTGATGTTTTTCCCCCTCAAAAAGCATTTTATCTAAAGATAGTTTTAATTAAGATGCATTATAGCTGAAAAATATCTTATCATGGAATAGGGTTCATAAATTCTAATTCTATAGTATGAGACAATATATTAATGAAATGTAAATTTTGTAAATGAGTTTCAGTAGTTCATGGATTAGGGACCCAATCTTACGAGGTTCCAGGGGCTTCTGTATAGATTATTTAGGTTAAACTATCTATCTAATGGGACTCAGTGCTCAGTCTAGAAGATACCATCAGAGATGCTTAGTTTTGCAGTTCTCAAACTGTGGATTTGTGTCTCCAGAGATAACATGCTTGTTAATAGCAAAAATGTTTTAAAATAAATAAATATATAGAGGTGAGAAATAAGAGACCTCAACCCTGTTGTCTATCTGCAAATTTGTGTACACGGAGTCAATCTCTTACCTCTCTCTAAAAGTTGAAAGTTTCAAAAAGTTCAATGAATAGAAGATTGTTGGGGGTGGAATAGATCTGGACAAGGAGAAGGCATCTGGAGATAAATGTGAGAAGTGAGGGACAGGCAGTAGAAACGAAAGTGAAACTCTTTGAGCAACATATTCCAGAAGTTTTGAGGTCTTTCTGAGTGTAAGCTTCACTGATTTGAGATCTGCCATACCATTCTCTCACTAGAAGGGAAAACCTATAATGGCAGCGGGCCGTAAAAGAGACCCCGTTTGGGAATAAGAACCATTCAAGGAAGTATGTTTGCTGATGATGATTTAAAGAAAGTCACAACAGTGAACTGGTGGAAGTCACTTAAGCACTTGGATTCAAAGATGGTTGAAGTGATAATTTCACTTCTACCAGCAGTAACTTCTTCTGCCAGTGTAAAAAGAATATTTTCTTCCTTTGGACTAATTCATTCCAAATCGAGAAATCGTTTGGAACCTGAAAAAGTAGGAAAGCTTGTTTTTCTTTTCCAGATTATGAACAAACAGGAAAATGAAGGAGAAGACAATTGAGTTAGCTGCAGAAGCCAATATTTTAAGTTTCTCATGTTGACTTGGCTAACAATCAATTTAATTTTGGTTTTTTAAATGAAATATTTCATTTAACTATTTTAGTTAAAAACAATTTTAACAAAAACAAACCTGATTTTAAAAAACTTGAATGTTTAACTAAATTCAAAAATTCATATGCTTTGTTAAAATATTACGTTTGCTGTTGAAGAGAAGAATCCAGAATACAGAATGTTGTTGTTGTTGTTGTTGTTTTAGTTAAATAAAACAATATAAATGTCTGTCTGGTGGTGGTCTCTTCCTAATACAGCATGGCAAGAAAATCCTCCAAATATTAATGATAGATCGCCTTCCAATTACGTCATAAATATCTGCTTCAGTTACCTTTGGTAAATGAAATAACCAAACAATCATTCATTTTGTGATAAAGATGTAAAACTAATCTGAAAAGTTTTCAAAATAAATCACTTTAAAAATGTATAGTGTGTACCTTTTAAAAATGAAACTTACACCTATCACTGAGTTGTGAAGAATATGTATTAAGGCTAGAACAACCAACATGAATGCGCTTTTATGTAGAAATCCATGATTAAATCGCGTCTTCCTGACCTAGTGATTTAAATCAAATCCACCCTGAGTCATTTTATCTGATTATGTAGTTAGGTCCTGATCCTGAGAATATTTGCATGTGTTGAGTAAGAATTTGTCTCCACTAGCACTTTCGCTGTCAAAACTGTGTTGGTTGAGATGTGAAAAAAAAAAACCCCAGCTGACATAAGTTTCACCAACAAAGGTGTCAGTGTGGATAGTGCTGTTAGTGGGAGATGCTCTCCCACCAGCGTAGCTACTGCCACTCGTTGGGGGTGGCTTAAATATGCCCCCAGGAGAGTCACTCTATGCTGGCAAGAGAGAGCTGTATGGGAGACCTTACAGCAGCGCAGCTTGCGGTGGTACAGCTGTGTTGCTGTAAAGCCTGTAGTGGAGACATAGCCTAACTTTACATATGAGTAATCCCTTTGTATTCAGTGAGACATGGTACATGTATGATGTTACTGACATGCACAGGTGTTTGCAGAATCAGGGCCTTAGTCTTTCATTTTATTTGGCTTTCTAATTTTTAAATGGATATTAATACATTTTTGTAATGTAAGTTAATTACATTCTCTCCTAGCAGTTTAACAGTGAAATTCACTAATCACAAAGTATTGTCAAATGCACCAAGTTACAAAACTGAAAAAGACTGAAGAAAAATTCTCAAATCTCTTTCCATTATAGATGGGACTTGTAACAAAAATACTTTAAAAAAAATAAAAGTTTAACTCAAATTTCAGTAGGTATCGCTATAAAATCAAATTCTAGCTATACTTCTGCTTTGAGCTTAATTTTATTTTCTCTTCTAGTTTGATGCTTTGAAGGTACCTAGTTCTCGTCTTTGGTAGCTTGTAGTAGTTTCAAAAGTAGCCAGTAGTTATTGTGTATGTTTAGGAAACTGTCTACAAAAGTAATATATACATTTTTTTTTTTAAAAAGCAATACATTGAAGTTCACTGTCTTCCCCTCATATTGTTAGAGACATTGTCAAGAAGTGTAGACAGCTAGCTTTTAAAAAAGTTTAAAACATTTCTATTAATACCTAGTTTTTTTAAGTTTTTCTAAAAAGACAATGACCATTTTTTGTGTGCTGGATTTAAATACTCCTTTATAGTGTTCTCAGTATAAACATCACAGCATTAAGCTACTATATCAAAACCAGGGAGAGAGAGTCTAGTTTCATTGTCCAGATAGAATAAAGTTAAAAAATTAAATAGCCATGACTGGGGTAAAGTGAATTAGATGTTTACAGGACTTTCAGTGTTAATAGTGTGTCTATGATTACCTTATTAACATAGGTAAGAGAGCTTTTTTTTAAGAAATTATTTTAATCTGACAGTTTTCATTTAGTACCTACCCCTCAATGCATACACTTCGTTTACACTTTTTGTCAGGTTGTGTCAAATAACCAACATTCAGTGTGGGTGAGAAAGTGGTGCTGATGTAAGTATGCCTTTTTCAGGGAATGTTTTTATTCCTCCTTGTTTGCATTAATATGTCTACAGTTTCATAGGTAAATAAATTCAAAAGCTGTTCCCTATGCTTTCAGTTTTGAATTTGAGAAATATTTACTGCTATTGTGTCCAGATTGTTCCAGCTCAACAAGATGAAACACACATGCTAACATATCTGTTTAACAAAACAAAACCATACTGGTTTTATTTTCTTTATATCTGGATTTTCTTTTGGTCTGAAGGCAAAATATTGTGAAAATAAGACCTGTAATTTACTAAAAATATAAAAAATTGAGTCTTTCACACCACAAAATGTTTTGAGTCCTATATTAGTCCACAATCTCATCTATAAATTGACTTAGATATGGATACATAGCCCAATGAAACAGTTAATAAATGCTTTAACAGCAATGCTGTTAAAGTCCTCTCAAACTTTTTCATGGTATAGGCTACATCTTAACAGAGAAGTTTGTTATACTGTCTACTTTTGCTTTACATATGATCACCCCCTCTGTGTGAAAAGCCATCTTTCCATAGACCACTAGTAAGTCTCCATGGAACCTTAGCAGTCCATAGATCATATTTCAGGAGTAAAGCATTTACTTAAAAGTATCTAAAGTAAAAACTACATTATTTCCAGCCTGAAAATGAAATATTTGTGCATGCTTGAAGGACGTGCTGAAATCTTTTGGAATATCATAGTTAAGTTCCAAAAAGAGGTCCCTTCTTCAAACATCCCAGAGTTATTTAAAATTCAGGGGCTGATCCTGCAACTGGTTTTGTTCAGACAGAGACCTATACCTGTGGAGCAAGTTGCCAGATTTAGGCTGGATAGTTTCCCAGCCTTTTGTCTAAACATAAGGGTAGTAAGTGGACTGGAGGCCAAAATGAGTTATTCATAGAGGACTAGAATACAGTAAGAGATTCTCTTTTCAAGGAGAGTTTTTCATTCATTATAAATCATACGATCCTCTATTCTTAAGAAATCATTATGGGTATATACATGACAATACCTGCTATGTTGTTATGAGGCTTTTCAGCTTTTGTATAATTCGGATAAGTGAGGAATTACCAGTAATTTATTTTGAGTGTTTTGCTAAAACATTTTAAATTAATTGTAAATTTAACATAATTTAGCCCAAGCATTTGAAAACACATATTGTTAATATATTAGTGATTGTTATCTTGCTTAAGAAAACTGAAGCCAGGAGAATAACAGTAAAAACTATACTTCCATAAAATACATTAACAGTGTAGACACCAGTTAATCTCCAAGAGAAATAATGTGGTACATACAGTATGTTTAATTTACTGCATGGTACTAAACAATGTTAGTGTAAAAATTACAATGCAACTTCCAGTAATGCTTCCTTGTACATAAATAACATCATATAACTATAGTCTAAGGTGTAAATATAGACAGAAGTCATTGGGGCCCCAAATTTAACTTAAAGCTGTGTGTTACTTATGGAAACACGCTTGTTCAAACCTGGGGCCGTTATTTTTTTAAAAAATGCTAGTATGCAATAAAAGAATATCTGTAAGCACCTTAGTGAAAAGTAGGCTGAATTTCAATAAAAACATCTCTGTTTTAGATGTGGTAAATGGAGACTTAGTTGCCTAACTCTTGTTGATAGTGGGAACTGTGCAGCTAAATCCTTTCAAACTGCTTTAAACCTATGGGGTAAGCATCATGACTGTGTACCTTAACTAAAATAAATCACTAAATTAGACTAATTCTTCAGCAATGCTTTGTATTGCAAAACACTAACAGACTTAATTTGTTTATAAAAACTGATAAATCAGTGTCAGTCATCTGAATACAGCTTGTCTCAGTTTTAAAAGATGCTGTAGAAAGATCAGTGATAGAAACCTTTTTTGGGGTTTTAAGATTAAATTTGAATCAATTATAATGACAATATAGTAGTCTGAAGCAGATTTGATATAAAGTAATAAGCTTCTTTTTGATAAGTCCCTTTTAAATAGAACTTTACAGATCTTTATGTAGTTTCAAATCACTGTAGGTAGGTGTGTATTACAATTGTCTGTTTTTCTTTTTAGGGCTCATGTAATCAAAGGAGTTTCTTTGTTGTGTGTGTCTTTTCAGAACACAACAGGAATTCAAAATGAATCAGGTGAGTTTAACGTAAGACTTTCAAAGTACCTTACTTAGATGTTAAACCAGTTAATTATTACCAGGAATAGTAATAGTGATCTACTAGAACAGTGGTTTTCAAACTGTGGGTCGCGACCCAGTATTGGGTCGTGGAATGTAAGGCACTGAGTTGCTGCGGCTCTGGTCAGCACTGCTGACCAGGCCATTAAAAGTCCTGTCGGCAGTGCTGCCCAGCTAAGGCAGGCTAGTCCCTCCCTGTTCCAACACCACACTGTGCCCTGGAAGTGGCCAGCACCAGGTCCAGCTCCTAGGCGGGCGGGGTGTGTGTGTGGGGTCATGGGGTTCAACGTGTTGCCCCCGCCCCGAGCACTGACGTGGCTGGGTGGGGCAGTGCCTGTGGGTGAGAGTGGCGCGGACCTTCTTACACACCTCCGCCTGGATCTGGACCTGCTGGTGGCCGCTTGCAGGGCGCAGCATGGTCTGTGGTGCTAGGAGAGGCAGGAAGCCTGCCTTAGCACCCCCGCTGCATCACTGACTGGGAACCGCCTGAGGTGAGCCCATGTCTGAACCCTGCGCCTCAATCCCCTGCTCCAACCTTGAGCCCCCCCCAAACCCGAAGCCCCTTCCTACACCTCAAACCCCTCATCCCCAGCCCCACCCAAGTGCCTGCACCCCCAACCCAGAGTCCTGACCACCTCCCACACCCCAACCCAGAGCCCCCTCTCACACCCTGAACCTCTCATTCCCGGCCCTACCCTGCAGCCCTCACCCCTGCACCCCAATGTTCTGCCCCAGCCCAGAAACCTGACCCCTTCCCACATCCCAGCCTCCACCATGAGCCCCCCCAAACCCGGAGCCCCTTCCTACACCCAAATCTCTAATCTGTGGCTCCACCCCAGAGCCTGCACTCCCAGCACAGAGCCCTGATCCACTTACACACTCCAACCCAGAGCCCCCTTCCAAACCCAAACCCTTCATTCCTGGCCCCACTCTGCAGCCATCACCCCCTTACCCCAATCCTCTTCCTCAGCCCTGAGCCCCTCCTGCATCCCAAACCCCTCATCCCCAGCTCTGTTGGGTCGCGGGCATCAACAATTTTCTTCAACTGGGTCGCCAGAAAAAAAGTTTGAAAACCACTGCACTAGAAAGCCAAAATGTTAGTCGTGTTCTTTAAAACGTTTGATTTAAATACATCTCATAGTCCTTTTCCATCCACAGTGTGGGTGTATGTGAAGTTGATCTAATTTTATTGATTTTTAATTGGCTTTCCTGTGTGAACTCCTGTTAATCAGATGTAAGATATTGAGGCTGGCACCACCTGCAAGAAAACCTCTCCAGGAGACCTGTCAGTTTGTACTTTACTTTTATCAGTTTACCTGCTTATAAGAACATTTTGAAAATTGCAGCCTTCTGTCTATTTTCCAGTTTCAAACCCATAATCATCAGACCCTATTATGATGACTGAAACTGATTCAAGAAGAAACCTTCACGTTGGTCTAGATCCTTAAAATCTCTTTATTCTGAAAAGTTAAGAACATACATTGAAATATAAAAAGAACAGGAGTACTTGTGGCGCCTTAGAGACTGACAAATTTGTTTGTTAGACTCTAAAATGCCACAAGTACTCCTGTTCTTTTTGCGGATACAGACTAACACGACTGCTTCTCTGAAACATTGAAATATAAGCATTTTTCCTTATAACATTCCTGGATATATGAATATATTAACATGAGGTTCTTGTGTGTCCTGTAATGTGGTGTTCTAAGCAGTGCTACCTATATATGATTTTATTTTTCCTGAATTTGCATGTAATCAATATGAATATTATATTTATGCTTGCCAGTTGGGTTAAGTAAGAACACTTATGAAATAGGTAAATTCTTACAAAGGCTTCTCTTTGGATGGAGCTAAAAAAATCCCTTCTGACTGTAAATGGAAGAATAGGCTGTTACGCTGAAGGGATGTAATCAGTTTTTGAGTTTACTGAAAAAAAAAATTACCATGAGCAGATGTTTCTTGTTTCTCTGACCAGAAACAACCTTGGTCGCACAATGACATAAAAACGTAGTTGTGCACCTTCTTTTTCCTTAATGTTCCCTGTTTCTAATGACTGGCTTTATCACCCTCATGCCCGAAACATGTCATTGAGGAATAATGTAATTAATTTATATCCATCAACATACAACACGGATGCTACTTCAGTGAAGAACACCAGACTACCACCATTATCATGGACTAATTATAACTAATTTGGAATTGGTTGTTGGGATTTCCCCTCTCCTGCTCCTTCTTGTGTTGAAACCAAAAAAAAAGATTTATAATATTTATAATAAACAGTAATATAAAAAGATCTCTACCAATGGAGCTATCCAGCTTGTAAAGTAATATGGTAGTTATCGTTTTTGCATTAACACTTGTGCTAATGTCCTTTTGCAGTCACACACGGGATGGTTGGGGGAAATATCACATCACGGTTACATGTATAACTGCAACCAGACATCTTCATCTGTGAGATTTTTTTGCATGAACTCAGCAATATGAGAGAGGAGAACAGCTTGTTGCTGTGTTGCTGCTTGAATAGTAACTGGTTTAGTTCTTATTCTGATACACTTTGGGAATTGCTAAGATTCTGTAAGCTCCAAATTTTTGTTTTTGGTAATTACTGTTGGTGGTTCTGCTTCTTTCCCATATTTTTCAACAATGATTTATTTTTAGAATTAAATATGGTTTCCACTCATTATGAAAAAAATCATCCTTATGTCGAACTGCTAATATTATTTATTCAGTGCCATATGTGTGTTTGGTGTTCTGCAGTCAAATAGAGGTCCCTGCCCCAAGGAGTTTTTCCTATAGTTTGAAATCTTCGGCATCTCCCACATTCAGATTTGGCCTTCCAAGTGTAGGGAGTACACATGACTTCTTATGATTGAGTTGCCATTCAGATTAATTATATATTTAGCATCAACCCTGTGTTGGTTTTTTCTTGTAGTGATTTTGTGATTTCATTCACTATTGACAAGTTATATAGTGCCAGGTCTATATAAGAGCTGTCTTTGATGCCTGATGCCAAACATCTCTCAAGTGTCCTGTTCTTGTATTACTTTCATTCTTCCTATTTCTGCTTTTAGTCTAACTTAAATGACCCTCAAGTTAATTGGGGTTTTTCTCACATTATGCAGAGGGACATTGTGGTGCTTCCTGTGGGTACTCCTTACATATTATTCACACATACGTTTTTGTAATGATTATTGGTAGAGACCTCACATGCCATCCTTTGTTGAACTATTATGCAGATATTTGATCTGGGGCTCCCTGTACAACCCTATGCAGCCATTTTGCACTCTGCCAGTTGGCGCCAAGGGTCCCTGGTCACAGACATTTGTTTCCTGGATCCCTCTTTAACATTCTTGAGGTAGATGTGGAAGATCTTCTAAGGAAATAGTTTAGATTACTAACTTACTTAAACAACATACCTGGATCTAGCAGAGGATACTAACCAAGCAGACTGCAAAAACCACAAAAGAATCTCACAAAACTGGGTGACAGGGCAACAAAATGGCAGATAAAATTCAATGTTGATAAGTGCAAAGTAATGCACATTGAAAAATATAATCGCAACTGTACATATAAAATGATGGGGTGTGAATTAGCTGTTACTACTTAAGAAAGAGATCTTGGAGTCATTGCGGATAATTCTCTGAAAATATCCGCTCAATGTGCAGTGGCAGTTCAAAAAGCAAAGAGAATGTTAGGAATCATTAAGAAAGGGATAGATAATAAGACAGAAAATATCATATTGCCTTTATATAAATCCATGATATGCCCACATTTTGAATACTGCATGCAGATGTAGTCACCCCATCTGAAAAAAGATGTATTGGAATTGGAAAAGGTTCAGAAAAGGGCAACAAAAATGATTAGGGGTATGGAACAGCTTCCATACGAGGAGAGATAATAAAACTGGGATTTTGTAGCTGGGAAAAGAGATGATGGGGGTTATGAATGAGGTCTATAAAATTATGACTGGTGTGGCAAAAGTAAATAAGGAAGTGTTGTTTACTCCTCCTCATAACACAAGAACTAGGGGTCACCAAATGAAATTACTAGGCAGCAGGTTTAAAACAAACAAAAGGAATTTTTTTTTCACACAATGCACAGTCAAACTGTGGAACTCCTTGCCAGAGGATGTTGTGAAGGCCAAGATTATAACAGGGTTTAAAAACTACATAAATTCAAGGAGGATAGGTCCATCAATGGCTGTTAGCCAAGATAGAAAGGGATGGTGTCCCTAATCTGTCTGTCAGAAGCTGGGAATGGTCACTTGAAGATTACCTGATCTGTTCATTCCCTGTGAGGCACCTGGCATTAGCCACTGTCAGAAGACAGGATCCTGGGCTAGATGAACCTTTGGTCTGACCCAGTATGGCCGTTCTTAAGTGTGCATTTCAGACTGCATTAAGACTGTGTGGAAAAGAGGTTGCATACTATCTGGGATACACCTCTACCCCGATATGATGTGACCCGATATAACATGAATTTGGATATAATTGGTAAAGCAGTGCTCCGGGGGGGCAGGGCTGCGCACTGCAGTGCATGAAAGCAAGTTCGATATAACGTGGTTTCACCTATAACATGGTAAGATTTTTTTGGCTCCCAAGGACAGCATTCTGTTGAGTTAGAGGTGTATTTGTATAGGTGGCCATTTAAAAAAAAAGGTGGAAGTATAAATTGCTTAAGTGAGCAAATGACATATATTCTTAATTCCCCCCTCAATCAAATCAGAGTTCTGCTGTGTGCATTCAGTTGTTACTAATATCCCTTCTTAGAGACCCTTTCAGAAACAGAGAAACTCAGGCCTGGTCTACATTGTGGTGGCGGGGGGATCGATCTAAGTTATGCAACTTCGCTATGTGAATAACGTAGCTGAAGTCGACATACTTAGATTGACTTACCGTGGTGTCTTTGCTGCAGTGAGTTGACTGCTGCTGCTCCCCTGTTGACTCCGCCTACGCCTCTTGCGGTGGTGGAATACAGGAGTTGACAGGAAAGCGCTTGGGGTCGATTTATCGCGTCTCAACCCTTGCTGGATACATCACTGCTCGCTGATCTGGTGGGTAGTGTAGACATACCCTAACATCACTGTCAATAGGAGCAGCTGCTGCAGCAGCAAAAACATATACCTTTGGACATTCTGAGAATTTCCTTCAGTTTTGACTAGATTGTCTCTGGCCTGTTATAACTGGTTGTTTGCTTCAAACCCTCACTTTCTCACCCCCTGCTCCTTTGTAGTATCTTCACCTCAGGCTCAGTGCGCCCCCGGCCTTCTCAACCCTTTCTTTTCTTCCTTGACTTTGCATTCGGTTTGTCCCCTCCTAGCAGCACCTACCTTAAAGTGGAAGTAACATTTGCTGGCATCATATTGTGTGGTATGCTCTTTTCCTCACCTTATATCTGTCTTGTCTATTTAGATTATAAGCCCTTCAAGGCAGCGACTGTCTACTTCTCTCTGTAGAGTGCCTAGCAGAGTGGGGCCCCATTCTTGATTGGGCCTTCGGCACTAACATAATAAACATCATTAATAATATTGCTTCAGAAATGTCTTCAGAGATTCTGTCAAGGACGGGTAGTTGTGCTCAACATTTTATTTTAACTTTAGTCTTCAGTCTGCTGTATATATAGGATTCTCTTCCACCTCTTCAAATGCTTTCTTGTGATGTTTTTCTGCCAATTTAC
The DNA here is from genome assembly GCF_003597395.2 of Chelonoidis abingdonii. Lineage (NCBI taxonomy): Eukaryota > Metazoa > Chordata > Testudines > Testudinidae > Chelonoidis > Chelonoidis abingdonii. The sequence continues at coordinate 13,359,228 of NC_133791.1, forward strand.
CCCCTGTAAATTTGAATGCCAACAGCTCAGTATTTATGAGCAACTTCACATTAACAAGTGTAAAAAGTAGTAATGAAGCTGATTAGTCACTATTTTATTCAGTGGGTGCTAGCTTTCTTGAAGTATTCAGGTGGCAGACTCTGTGGAAAACGTTAAAACAATATCCACTATTTTAGAATTTCTTTTTCACTCTTTCAGGCTGATTTTATCCAGATGTCTGTTAACATTGCTTGTAGCACATGCACTTATATAGTAGCCCCATAAAATATCCCCGAGGTAAACAAATTCATTTTATATCAAAAGTTATTTGAATACGTTTCTTCAAAGTCTGTGAGAAGTGACTGAAGCCGTAGTATTTCTGGATTATGTTTATGCAACTGCATTCAAGTTGCAAATAAATGGGTTGCAGTAGTTTCACTGAACAGAATTCGATCCATTGTTTATTGTATTGAATAGCATATTTGGTTACTTATTAAGAGTTTTGTTTTGGAGGTGTAAATCTACAGTGTCATGAAACAGGCCATTGTCAATGCTCTTGAACAAATGATTTGTGAATTCCGTTAGTACAGTGGAGGTGGAATTCAAACTGCTGTGTTGAATGACTTTTAGATGCTTATCTCTTCGATTTATGTAAGTAGAAGTAAATTTAGGTACTGATTTGTATTTTAATACCTGCAGATACATGCAGGTTCCATACTCTGTTACGTGCTAGGACTGTTATGAAGTTTTTGAGGCTGAAGGATAGTGCTGGTATTTAGGGAAGAATTTCTGACAGGCCTAAGTGGATAATCTAGTAAAATGCCATACAATTTTTGTCCAGACTAGTTGACTCTGTACTATTTATTTTTAAAAAAAAATTCATGAGAGAGTACATACTTAAATGGGGATTAACATTTTTAAGATGAGCAGTACTGGGAACATGTCCTGGTCTGCTAACATTTTCTGGCCCTGACATACTGGGAAGAGTCAAACCTTAAAATTATGTAATTTTGCTTACTACCTTGCAGTTTTTCATGTATTCTAGAAGACACCTTCTAGCCAGAGACCAAGATGAAAAATACAATGAGGGATCACTAATGAAATCCATGTCCAGTGCCCTGGTGCGGAGCCCAATCCCATTTGTCCCAGATACTGGGAAGGGGAGAGGTGCTGGAATTCCAGTCACCATGCTCTGTCAGCTCAGGTGCCTTCTGCTTCTATATTTGTTTAAGGCTAGCAAGTGTCTGAAAGTCACAAAACCTCCCCGTTACTCCTGCCTTTCTCTCCCTGTTGAAAGAGGAGAATAACCTTTTCTCTTCCTACATGGACTTGTAGCTGCTGGAAGCTAAGAAGTATGGAAAGTCTTTACCCATCCTCTGACCTCTTGGCTGCCGTGGGTAGCAGGGGATCCCTGACATTCTGCATCTTCCGTAGTTTCCAATTTTTAGGTCATCCTCCTCTGTGTACATGTCTTTGCAGTTGTTCCAGGCTTACTGAAGCACAAGGCAATAAAATTGATATGACCACAGTATTGTCATTTTCACTCTGCTGCTGTTTGGAAATGCTGTAGTAGTGGCAGAGACACTGAAACAAACTTTCTGAGCTCAAGACATAGCACTGTATCATTTCATATTTGGCAAATCACAAACATGAGAGTTATAAAGTAAAAATATTTTTAAATAAAAGTCTAAAATAAGCAAAAACTATTCGTTAGAGCTTGCCCACTTACTGTGCAAAGTTTCCCAACTCACTTCTTCTGAGATTTTACGAAACCCTGTGCATATTTGTGCTATGCTTGTACATAAATGGTGGGGAGGGAGAAGGAGGAGGAAATTCTTAATGTGTCTTCAAACGTTATAGGCTGCTACATCCAGCAGAGCTTCAAAAAGTCTGTACAATTCAGTAACCTCTAACAGGAAGAAATACACATTTTCCACACTTTGCTAATTAATAAATGGATTGAAGAAGACTGATGTGGCTAACTACTGTAATCCTGACCTGAAAGGTTTTCAAATGATGTTTAGCTGACTGCTAAATTCTGCCGACCTATGTTTATCATTTTTAAAGGAATGGTTCTCTGGCGTCATGTTATGATGATGAGTATTTGTTTTACCTGGCATTCTTCTAATATTTTAATTATAATAATAGGCTGGACGTATTACACTAATTCTGTGTAATTTTTTTCCAGCCTCATTGAGTAACCTAGTCTGTTTGTGAGAGACATTCCCCTGGCTTTGTAATCACTGAGTATGAGGCTCTGTCAAGGATATATACCTTTGAAGGAAAGGAAATTGCTATATTTACCTGTAATAGGAGTTCTCTGAAGGTCATTTGCTCTGTACATCTACATTTCCCCTCTTAGCTTCCCATGAGAGTTAGGATTTTTGTTATTCCTTGGTACTTAGACAAGTTCTGTTAAAAAGGAACTGGCAGTTAACGGCGGAGATGTGCTTTGTATGTTTATATGTCCATCCGCCTGGGCACGAGGCATGTGCATGGACTGCCTCGCTGTCAGAGGATGTTAAACTATACTGTGCTAGGCTGTCAGCTCTCAAGGGCATGAGATGGGGTACAGGTTTATAGTGGAGTCTTCCTTTAGAGGATTGCATTTACAGGGAATTAATTTTCCCTTTAAAAGTGCTAATGAGCCAAAGTCTGCATTTTTATATAGACTACTACATTTAAATAAAAATATTATTTGGTCTTGAGCCCCCAACCCTCTTCTTGGTTGAAGCATTAAAATAGGGTCAGAATAGCCATTCAAAAAACAGTTACTATATAGTTTCACAGGCCATTGCAAAGAACAGAGAAAGTAGAAAATGACCCTCTTTACATGTATTAAAATATTCGTACATTTCTGCCTTTTAAATGAAACTACAAATCTAAGATTGGTGTTTTTATTTTAACTGTTCAGAACTCAAATCATATTAATAATGTTAGTAAACATGTCTGATTTCAGCAGATCTTGCTTATGCTGCGTGTGTGGATAGGTATACATATAGACACACAGGTTCACAATCAACAAATATGAGAATTTTAAACTTATTTTAGTATTTAAGTGTGCTAATGTGCAGGACAAGCCTCTCTTTATCTGTGTTTTGTGTAGAATAAAAAAATGGCAAAAAGCCAGTATGTTCAACTAATGGGGAAAAAAGTATCTAGTGACTTCTGCTGATGAGTCAAAACAAGTTTAAAACAACCTGAGGTGCAGGCCTCTCTTTGATACATTAATGCTTAGTGTTGATTTACAGCAGTGGAAGTTATATTTTTAGTACTGTGATAGCAGTAGACATTTTGGGGTGTACTCTTTAAACTGCTGGATTGATGTTGATACTTTACTGGTTTTATTTAGCACTTGGCCACACAAGTCTCAAATGTTTAAATGCACAGCTGTCACAGTAAGTGTATAGAAAATGGTATTCCTTAGCCTTATCACTATTATATGTTTTGGTGTTTGAATCTTAATATTGCATATTTTTCCAAATGCCTGTTACTTATATTGAAAATATCATACTACAAGGATATATTTTTCATTGCTTAAGTAAGATATGAAAGACTTGTAAAGAAACATCGCAGGGATGGGGAAAACTCTAAGAAAACAAATTTATGATGGGGAGAAAAAAAAATGTTCTGAGGACAGTACCAATGGTTAATACTGGCTAGATTACCCCATTATCTTTACATTCTACATCTTCCATATCTTTTTGCTTGCAGTCCTTGCTGTCTTGTCATTACTCTGTCAGTACTTCTGGCCCAAGGAGCTGTAGCCTTCTCAAGGGTATAGTATAGTCAATGTTGCTGATTAAATTACAGGACCTAGAGTTTTCAAATCAGTACAGCTATCCTTCTCTTGAAAACCCTGCTCAGGAAATATTGTGATCTTCCCTAGAGAAAGGGGGTACTAAAGATTATTTCCCAAACAAGGCGTATCATTTGTTTGATTAATGCTTGTCATGTTCAGTTATTCTGTTAATGATTAAATTTGTAAAAAGGAGGACCTAGGAGCACTGCATATACCATATACTGTACAGTCCTATGTGAAAACACAGTTAAATGTCAAAACACGGTCTTACACATTTCAATTTTTAGCTCACTTTATATAGTTGATTCCAAAGATTTTCAGCAATGCACCCAAAGCTTCTCCTAAATTATTTATTTCTTTGGGGGTCACTTTATTTATTGACTGTAAATGATATGTACAATGTACACAATATACCAAAATTGACTGTTTTGTTTGAAAAACTATCACAGATAACTAAGTTTTTATATAGTTATGCAGCAGTGATCAGTGTGATATAGTTAGTATCAGAGCGACACAGTTATAATGTCAAAAATTGTTGAAAATGCCGCTTATACTGATTGGCTATACTGTGTACCTAGTACTGGGAAGTGTTTTACTATTTTTAATCTCAAACCATATCTTAAGTATTGGTCATTTCTGGAAAGATCCCTAGTTCACAAGGTGTTGACACTGGAGGTTGGGGGGAGGAGGGTGTCTTTTTATCAGTTTTGGCTTGAAGACACACAACTGAATTTGATGCATACACAAATGTGCCCATAATTTCTTTTCTCAAACGTTTACCTTTTCTTTGGTAAGAAAAAAGCTGGGCACTGGAAGAGCTTTTTGAGTATCGGTATGCATATGAGCATTGTTAGCATCCCTCTGCTTTGTCTCCTGTGTAGAAGCAAGGAGGATTTCAAAGTAGAGCAGGTTTACCCAGGCCAGTTGTGCAGTCCCTCTGTTTTGGTTGATATTTTGATACCTTTCCTAGATATTTAGATTTGTTATTTCCATCTTTGCTACTGCCTTTTTCTGTGGCCTAGAACAAGTGTGGCCAGAATTATCAAACCTGGATGCCAAAAAATTGGTACAGATACTCCCTGGGTTACGCAAACCTGACTTACAGAAATCTTGTTTGTTTGTTTGTTTGTTTTTGCATAATTGTTGGAGATACTTTCCAGACTTAGCAAAATTTGACTTACGCAAGGCATTCTGGAACGGAACGCTTGCGTAAGTCAGGGAGCTTCTGTATTTACAAATTTTCAGTTACCTAAACATCTTCAGCACCTACCTGATGCAGTTCTATTAAAGAGCAATGACTTCAGTTGGAGTTGTGCATGCTCAGTAACTCTGAAATGAAGGGTACATTCATAAATAGCTTATAAAAAGTTAACATATTAATCTATGTTGTAAGCATGTTACAGACATGTAGTACAAATGATGAGCATAACAGAAGATGTTGTAATTGATTAGAAGTATCTTATTGGGCTTCTTAACAGTTTAAAATAATTGATTAGCCATTTATTAACCTTTTAAAACCTAACATTTCCCCTTAATACAGTCTGACCAAATGATTATTTTTATTTTTTAACTCTTTGTGGCTATTGGAGAATTCTGACTTTAGTATGTTCATGATTCAAATTCAGAATATTAGAAACATTATTTTTATATTGTGACATTTAAACAAATTAACAGCAATTTATAATGTTTTTGTAGCAAAGTAGGTAACTGAGAAGCAAACCTAGCACTAAAATACATTTGTTTTCATGCTGATTTTTGGAGCTACAAGGTTTGTGGTAGATAGGAATTTTTCCAGTAATCTGCCCAGCGCTCCTGCAGGGGGTGCTATGTGTTTTTGGCTTTTGTAAGTTTCTTGGATGAAAGCCTGCCTTTCATTTGTTGCCTTGCTGGTCCAAATCATTGTATTTTGCAGAATTCAAAGTGAACCTTCCCGATGTCTTTTATCAAGTTGAATTGTGCAGCCCATATTGTGCTTGGAGCAAAATGGTATGGACTGGCAGGGAAAGGCATATGGAGAAAGAAGCAATCTGTAGTGCCTTCTGTGAAGTGTCCGTAAAGAGACACCATCAACTTAAAAAATCACCTTATTCTGAATTTTTTTAGTTACTACAGTAGAACCTCAGAGTTAAACACCAGAGTTACAAACTGACCAATCAACCACATACCTCATTTGGAACAGGAAGTATGCAATCAAGCAGCAGCAGAGACAGGAGGGGGAAAAAAGGCAAATACAGTACAGTACCACGTTAAACATAGGCTACTAAAAAAATAAAGGGAAAGCAGCATTTTCCTTCTGCATAGTAAAGTTTCAAAGCTGTATTAACCCAATGTTCAGTTGTTGTAAACTTTTGAAAGAACAACCATAACATTTTGTTCCGAGTTAGACATTTCCAAGTTAGGAACAACTTCCATTCCCTAGGTGTTCATAACTCTCAGGTTCTACTGTATTGAGATGAGTAACACCAGTGATTACAATAGATGAAAGAGAAACATTTTCCACTACTTTTCAATTTACTCTGGGCACTTCACAGCACTTTCTTCGTAGTCAGTTTCACTGTTTGTCCTGTATAAATGACTTCCTCCTGTTTTGCCTTTGTTTTCCACACAACAGAAAAGAAAAACTTGTAAAAATAAGAAATATGATTGCAGAAATTTACAGGGAGACTCAGGTGTGGTACCTGAAACTACTTATAATTTATTTGTTTGTTTTTGTTTTAAATTGAATAGATTTCAATGTAACATCCCTTAAAAAATCTGCATCTACCATAGCAGGGTTATCATCTATTTGGGGTTTCTGACTGCTACTGTAATACAAATAAGTAGGCTAATCATTACCCTAATCACTCTACTTGCATATTGCATCTCTTTTTCTGTCTCTCTCTTTATGTCCTGTCTTTCATTTTTAAACTCCTTTGGACCAGAGCAACAGTGTAGTTGGAAATCACGTACCACATTGTGTGGCTGTTACCACAATATAAATAGTAAATATTTATCTAGTAGATAGCATAGCCCAGCCAATGTGTGACACCTTCTTCAACACAATATCATTGCCATCTCTTGGTATCTTTTGACTCATTATATCCTAAACATAAGTCTTAGGTATGAAAAACTATTTGTACTGGTATGAAAACTATTTTATAAATCTGTAAACAAAAGTAAAATAGGATATGTTTTCTTTAGCCATGTTTTTCACTTACACTGTCAATTTACGATGAAGATAAATGAATTACAAGCCAGACATCTGAGGCAGATCGAGCAATCCTGTGTAAAACTACTCTCCTGTTGAGGAAAATTACTTTTACTAACTTCAGCTGAAGCGAGCTTATTGTTACAGTCATTTTGTTCAATTTCATAGAATTTTAAGAATCATAAATTTCATGATTCAGCAATTTAAATCTGAAATTCCACAGTGTTGTAATTGTAGGAGTCCTGACCCAAAAAGGAGTTCGGAGGAGGGAGGGGGGTGTTACTGCTACCCTTACTTATGTGGTGCTGCTGGTGGTAGCGCTGCCTTCAGAGTTAGGTAGCTGGTGGCTGCTGTCCAGGAGCCCAGCTCTGAAGGCAGAGCTGGCACCACCAGTAGTGCAGAAGGAAGAATGGCATGGTATGGTATTGCCACCTTACTGCTGTGCTCCTCCCTGCAGAGTTGGGCCCTCAGTCAGCAGCCGCCACTCTCTGGCCACCCAGCTCTGAAGGCAGCAGCGTAAAAATATAATTTTGGCATAGAATGCTATTGCCACTCTTATTGCTGCCAGCAGGGCGTTGCCTTCAGAGCTGGGCAGCCAGCCAACAGCTGCTGCTCTCCGGCTGCCCCGCTTTGAACTGCAAAAGTAAGGGTGGCAATACCGTGCGCCCCCTCCACCCCCAAAATAACCGTGCGGCCCCCTTCCCCACCTGCAACTCCCTTTTGGGTCAAGTCCCTTAATTGGAGAAATGCTAGTCTCCCCCTTGATATCTTTATAGTATAGAGTAAAAGCACACAAAAGACCAGATTTCACGGGGAGAGACCAGATTTTCAAAGTCCATGATGCAATTTTTATGGCTGTGAATTTGGTAGGGCCCTACTTATTGTGGATCATAATTTAGTAGATGTGTTCCTAATTCCCCACAAATTTATTTTATCTGGATTCATTTTTCTCTAAAATCACCACAGTGCTAGGCCATAGGAGTCAAATCAACAGACGTAAGTTAAGGGAGTAGTATATCAGCCGCTCTTCGCTTCTTAATAGCATAGATTTCAATTTTTTTTTTTTAAGGCAAACAAGATAGCTTAAGAAGTGGGGTTTCAGCAGTGCTTTGAGAATAGTTAATGTAAATAAATGGTTAATTTAGTGGTGACTCCCATCTATTTTAATATGGAGTCCAAGTGGGCATAGTACCCCCAGTCCAGTGGCTTTCTCAGGTTTATATTGTCTTTTGGGTACCTAATAGGTAAAATATCTTCTCCATCAGTGTTGCTTTATAATATACAACTGTTTGGGCTGTATTGCTGATACTAATTTGAATTAATGTACTTAGCACAGCAGCTGATCAGCTTTCATAGTTATCTTTGCTGACTACAAGGTTGTGCTGTATCATTTGTACAGATGAAAACAGTGCCTTCTCTGAAAAACTCACAGTCTAACATGATTCCTTTGTCAACTTTCTTCAAGTATTCAAAGCTCAGAATAAAAATATTGAACTACCAAGTTAAATTTTATAGTCAAAACAGTCATATTAAACTTAAAACATGCTGCAGCGGAAGAGTAAATCTCAACATGCACTTGCTTGCCTTACTCAATTAGCTGCTTTGGGCAAGGGTTAAATATGTAAAAAATGCACTTCACTACTAAAACCCAATTTCTTCTTTTTAAAACCTGTTTAGTGTCTGTTGTCATATACTCAGAGAAGGAGGATAGGCCACTGGGTCAAGATTTACTGACCTATTCTCTGGCTTGGGGCATGAATCTTTCTGTTTATGTACGTCTTGGCTAGTAGCTGTGACACAAGCTGTAGGATAAGCCAAACACCTTTGGAAAAAAACCCTAAAATTTAAAAAGCTTTCTTTCCTTACTGCTAATTTTTAGAGTAGTTAAGTTCTGAATGCATATTTGTACCACTTCCTATAAATAAAGTTATGTATGCATTTTCCCACTAAACTGTCTATTTCAGTGACTTAAAACTTTCTCAGAATATTACCCATGGGATGATATTTGCTTGGGATTTTTTTAAAACTAGAGCAAAAGTTGTGCAGCCATTATCCAGTTTGCAGAGTGTGGAAATAATTACACTTTTTTTTTTTAATCAAACAGTTGTTTAGCAGATTTAGAACAGCTCTAGCACCTCAACAGGAAGCTGTAGAAATTTTAAATTTAATAATGATAATAGTCTACGGGCACTAAACCTCTTCATATACCAATGTTTATATTAACTTTTTTTTTTTTTTAACAAAAAAATTTATTCATCATGATATGATCCTGCAGTTGATGGAGTGCAGGTGGTCTGCAGTGCTTGTACAGAGTCCCATTAAAGTCAGTTGCAGGATTGGGGCTTTTATGTACCTCTTTTACATGTCCACAGCTTTGAAAAGTGGGCGGAATTAAGAACTGAGTCTAGCCATAGCAAAAGTAACTTTGCCTGCTTATGCCTAGGATATGCAAATTTGCAGGATATGCAAACTTACCTACAGTTCTGAGATCTCTTCATAACAATTTGATTGAGCCACTATGAATTGAGAAGGGAACGTTATACTGAACTGAATGTTCTTAAGAACACTGAAAACTAAACTTTTTGGAAAACCTTTCGTTAAGGAGGAAGGATGGTCTTGTGTCTAAAACAGTGGACCATGACTTAGGAGATATGGGGTCAGGTCTCAGTTCTGCTCTAGACTTCAGTTGTTACCCTCTTATATTTCTTTTCCTTCAGAGGGAAAGAGGTACTCAGAGGGACTGTATAAGTAGCTGGACTCCAGACTCTTGACCAAATAGTCAAACTTGTGTGCACATGTGCCTAACTATGGATTTCGGATCCTACTTAGAACATTTTGCTTCTAATATGTGGAATGCTTGTGTAATGTTCTTGTTTAAGATTGATTTATAATTCTGCTCTGTAGACCAGTTTTATTTGATTAATATATAAATTTGCACAGTTTTCAAAACATTAGCTGAACAAGAATGAAAAACACACTTGAAAAATGAGTTGATTTAGGTAAATTGAATAATGGAAGAAATATAATTTTTTTTCAAAGGGACAAAGAGCGCAACCTTTGTTTTTGTTCCACTTTTTGCCTTTAATATTACTATTATAGCTATTGTTAATAGCGGTTAGGTAACCCATACCAACGCTGTTACGTATACCAAATTCAGGCACATATGAGATTAAATATTTCTGAGATGGAAATTCTGAATTTTAAATAAAACACAAGGCTGACGTAAGTGGCAAATGGCCTTTGCGGTATAAAGAAACCTAAGTTGCATTTGTTTGCCAAATAGTGACCATAGACAAAATACATGCATCAACTTGTCAATATCAAACATGAGCATAGAATAACTGGAACAAAGAGAGATTTCCAAAGGAACAATTCAGTACATTTCTCACTAGGAAATTTAACATGATTTTAGAACTGTCTACAAAAGTATAAACAAGTGTGATGAGAGTACCAAAGACCCTGCAATGCCTTCATGTGGAAGACACTTGCAATATTGAATCCCTAGTTGAAATGCCAAATTAAAATTTCACTTTAGTTTTGTCACCAGTTTTTCTATCTTGTATGGGTTGATCATCTGTTGTGCTAAAATGTTTTTTTCTCATCATGGTCATGGCCCTTCTGTTTTTTGAGTTGCAGAACACAACTGAATCTGCAGGAGCAGCTGAGACTTTGGCTGATGTACCTGAACATGTGCTTAAAGGACTTCCTGAGGAAGTGAGGCTTTTCCCATCTGCTGTTGACAAGACACGGCTTGGTAAGTGCTGTAACTGTGAAAAGATAATGGAGAAATTAGAAGACAAAAATATCACATTCTGGCAGCTATGGAAAATGGAGCATTAAAGTAACAAAGAAATGGTGCAGTCCCATTCCTCAAAGAAACAAACAGGAAGGAAACTGAAATGGGGTAGGAAGTTAAAATAAAACAAAGTGTGAATTATGAAAATGCTTGTTAAAGGACAAAGATTGCAATTGTGTAGCAATGAGATTGTGTTTGTAGTGGAAAAAGCCTTTTTTATGCTTTCTTGTTCTCCTGCAGCATGCATTTTATCAGATCAGAAATGATGTTTAATAGGTTTCTAGTGTTCCACCAGTTAAACTTGTACTGGTAAATTCTTCACAATCCAGAGTTATGATTTTCCTCTCTGTGTTGCTTGTGAGTCCTCCACAGTCGCCCTATTGGACACCTTCTGCTTGTACCACTGGTTTGTACATAGTAACTCAGATAAGTATTTTTTTCACTTTTTTATTGTGGCAACTTGATTCCCAGATGGAGAATAAAGGCAAACTTCTGTTGAACTTATGACGAATGATCCACAGTGGACTGGCTAGCAAGGTCTCTGTGAGAATGATCCGTCACTGCACTTCAACAGACCATGCTTGTCTGCACTGAATGAACATCAGAATGTGAATCGGAGTTAAATTTGATCTTTCTGCATCTTGGCTTTATTAAGGAATACTGTTACATCCCTAGGCTGAATCACCTTCACTCACTGCTCGTTTACCTCCTCCACAGCTTAATTTTTTGCTAGTAGTTCTGTGCAGTCATCTTGCTGTTCCATCCAAACCCCCATCTTGCTCTCTGATGATCACCATACAGCTCTTTGACTTCAGCCTGCAAGGGGGGATTCACTGCAGACCTGGAAAATACCACACAAGACTGATGTCCTTGCTGCAGATATTTTCCATGATACAGCATAAAAAATGCAATCTCCCTGGATATTTAGCAGCTGGTAGAGTACAATGGAGAAGTGTTTTGAGAGAGGGCAAATTTGATAGCAGAAATACTTCACCATGCAGCTTCACTAATGCCTTTCGAAGAGGTGAAGTTTCCATTAAGAGCTTTGATGGAGCTTGTTCTATCTATAGGGTGGGGAATTTGTGCAGAAAGCTAGCAGCTTGAGAGTACCAATTAGATTGTAAGTTTCTTTTGGATCAGGGACAATGCCTTCCAGTAGGACCCTGATCCTAATAGAGGCTACACAGTGCTACAACAGTACAAATAATAAATAATACCTTGGACTGATTAAGTAACCTGTTGATCTTTAAAGTATGCAAGGACTTATGATGGAAAAATATTAGAATCAATTTTGAAGACTCTCTTGCTTTTCCAATCTGAGGCAAGGAAATACATTGCTGAAAATATAAACAAGGTCTAATTAGAAATGTCATGCCTTGAGTTAAGTCAGATGTAGTGGGGGAACTTAGAAACTTTCTTTAGTTATGAAGGTTATAACACTATATAAGTGTTATACTGAAATGAAAAGTTTGGTAAAAGTATTTTTAAAGCAAGTATCAAATTGTCAATGAAATCAAAATGTTTAATCTTTGTAGACCAACAGTTATGCACCTACCAAAGGTTAATTGTCTGAGCATGGAGCTTGTCTTTTAATTCTAGTGAAGGATGGATAGTTTTAAGAATTAAGGTTGCTTGGAAGACATCAGTTTTGTGTGTCCATATATAATTAATTTTCTTAAAATTTGACAGCTTTTCAGAGTAAGATGTTTTGAAACGATCAAAATTCTGTTAAGGTGTGAATAATAATTTAAGGGCCAAACATGTAGATTTTGAACAAATCTTAATTAAATTTTCTCTTACTATTAAATACCACCTAAAAACTTCTGTGTGCATTTTATTTGCCTTTCTTCCATTATTGTATGTAAAACAGGTGAAAATGCGATTTTCCTAGAAGTGTCTTCAAATAACTTTATAAGTTGTTCTTTAAAAAGTTAAACAGCCTTACATAGTAGCTGGCATATGGGTCTTTACTATCTATCTTAAAAAAAAGACACCAAGATAATATAGAAAGGCAGCAGTTCTCAACCGGGGTTCAGGGCCCCCTAGAGCAGGTTTCAGGGGAGCCTCCAAGCAGGGCCAGTATTAGACTCACTGGGGCCCAGGGCAGAAAGCTGAAGCCCCAGTCCCTGAACCCCGCCACCCAGGGCTGAAGCTTAAACCTGAGCAATGTAGCTTCATGGGGGCCTCTGTGGCACAGGGCCCCAGGTAATTGCCCTGCTTGCTATCCCCTAATGCTGGAACTGGCTTTTATATGCAGAAAACCAGTTATTGTGGCACAGGTGAGCCATGGAGGTTTTATAGCATGTTGGGGTTGGTGGGGGGAGAAGGGGGATTAGAAAGAAAAAGGTTGAGAATCTCTGTAGTAAGGTATTGTGAATATGATCAGATAAACAGATGGATTGGAGTGGTCACCTTTACCTTACTGTATAAAGACTGGGATAGTAGATACAGGATAAGATGGGGAAATGCCTGAGTTCAGTGTATGGTACTAAGTAGAGAGTTCTCTTCCTTTCCCTTTTGTCAGTTGTACATTAAAAACCTGGGATAAATTACTGTAGTGTAATTCCAAAGTTCACTCCACTGAGGTCAGTGTAGTTGCTTCAGTTTTTCAGTAGTATATTTGTATGCAGAATTTTACTTCATATCTACAACACAAATAGCATTTGGTTTTTATTCTGAACTGTTCTGAGACAATGGAGGTTGTTGCTTGGGTGTGTGGGCTGTCTGTATACCATCAGCTGAATAGTGTGCTTAATTGAAACAGTGCAAAGTGGTTTGACAAGCAGTTTGTGTAGCTTTATGGAAACTTACCATAAAATCTTGCATACAGCACTATGGGGTTTCAATGCTTTTACCTGGTGATGAGACACGAAGGATTCAGAACAACATTTTTTTAGATAAATACCGTTTTTCATCCTTCTGAAATAGATTCTGCCATTCTGCTTACGTTACAAATTCTATTGCTTTAATGAGAGAGAGAGAATAGCATGCTGGGTTTGTGTGTCAGAATATTGCCTTGTTTGCTTCATTTCCTTCAGAAGACCACCTCTTTTCCTCTTCACCATCCCAACAGTTGATCAGTTAGGACATTCCAGCTAGTAGTCTCCAGGTTTGAACTCTGATCAGTAGAGACACTGCTCTCATTTGTGAGTAAGGAAACTGATCTGGAATTCACTTGCCATTCCTTTGGTTCAGCAAACCTGGAGTTTATTCATGTCAGGTCTATAAATTTACTCAAGTCTTTCATGGGTAAGTTTCTTTTCTGGGCTCAGAGTTGGCTTGGAAAGTTGACTGAGTAAATTTTTATTTCTTTTCTGTTCTGATACTGTAAATGCTCTCTGAAGGTAATTGGCATGTATTTGATAATTTTTTGAAATGTTTAAGAAAGCTATTTGTCAGAAATAAAGTAGACTAATTACAGTTACTGATTTAACTCTCCAGGTGTCTGGGCAACAAAGTCAATTTTAAAAGGCAAAAAATTCGGACCATTTGTTGGTGACAAGAAAAAAAGATCCCAAGTTAAGAACAATGTATTCATGTGGGAGGTAAGAAACAGCTGGTAAAGGAAGTAGCCAGGTATAGTTAAGTGATTATTTTCTATTTGACATTTAATTTTTTTCAGACATTATAGCTATTGATCATTGTGTATGATTATTTAAAGCAGAACTATTTCCTTTTCAGAAAATATGCTTTGTTGAAACTACAGATCAGACTGCAATTGTTTTGAATTACACAGCTAAAACCCTGCCATTGTCATTGATAAAATATTAAGTAGATGTTTTGTAAAGCAACATGAAGTACATCTGACTACAAGCTATCTTAACTTCAAATCCCTCTGTCTTCCTGAAGGCGATAATGTAGGGACTTGTAATAGATCTAGTAATAGATATTACTTCCTACTAAGATCATTGACAGGTGTGGATGGGTCCATGGGCGGCATTAAAAGTATACAATGTTGGAGAAAAGCTACCTTGAAATTTTAGACTAGTGGGCAAACTTGAAAGTAGGAACAGCAATTTTTAAGTACAATATGCAGCTGTAATCTCTCAATAGTAATGCTGAGAATTTATTAAACAATGAACGATAGAAATCCATGCTAAAAGTAAACCTAGGCTCTGAAGAGAGATTTTTTCAGTTCATTTGTGTTTTTAAATTAGAAGGCTAATTTGGTGACTGTACAAAGCATTAAATATGGAAATCTAATCTTCCCCAGAGTCTCAAGGTAAGAGGTAAATCTGTAACATGAATACCTTCTGTAGGAAACTTAGTGGTGGGAAATTACTAGATAGGCACTGTAGCTCCATTAAAAGCCATTTTGTTTGCTGTAACATTCTTACATGTTAAAATTATTTTAGGGGACACTTTGGTTTGTTCATTTTTCAAGTAGTTCATAACTATTCAAGTCCTGAGTTTCGTTTTGGCAAGAAGACAGAGTTAAGACTGCTGTAGAGAGAACGAGTAAGGGACGGTTCATTATACTGTCCTAAAGAGTTTATAAACTGTTTAGACTGTGCAGTGAGCGAGCGTTACAAACAAACAGAGAGTTGGGGGAAGGATGGATAACAGTGATAGCAGGTCTATTAATGTTACTATGTGCACATTTTACAGATTTCAAGAAACAGATTTTAATGATCAGTAATCCCTGTTGGCCACCTGCCTAATAAAATAAAACAAACTGTGAAGCACTGTGTGTACAGATGCATGCACACACACATCAAGCTAGCTGTTGAACCTTGGCACAGAAATGGACCTAGAATGGTAATTTCCCATATAAGAAAACTAACAACCAGCAGAATCAAAATAATTCAGGTAGAATGCCTGATAAGCCATCAAGTGCCTCTAGACATTACAAGAGGATATTACAATCCCATGTATCTCAGACTTAGATCTAATACAAGTACAGTTAATAAGATGAAATCAGTCAGGTAAATTTATTTACCTCAGCTGCACGTTTTTTCTCTCTGTTGCATAGTGAAAATTCATACAACGAAAACCTCTTACACCAAGTAAATTACTAATTCTGTTTGACAATTACATCTTGTATTTATTTGACCTTTCTGAACCACTTGTTATAAAGTGATCTACTTTGCAGTGTAGGTAATGAAAGTGTCCAGGGTCAGACTTTAAACAGTTACAGCTTGCTTTAGTACTGGTTTAGCAATTGAAAAATGTAGATTGAAAAGATTTGTAGGCTGCAGCAGTTGGCCCTCATATGCATATTTACCAGCTCTCTCACATCTGTAAACCATTCTAGCATCTTAACTGGAACAAGGTAAATTGTGAAAGAGGGTGCTGCTCAGCAGTGGATCTTTAAGAGAGGTGACCATTGCCGTCATGTCCAAAAACAAAACACAATAGCAAAACTAACAAAAAGAACACTCAGGCTTTTCTGAAGCCATCTGGAGGAAGGGGGAGACCCTTGAAATCAGTATCTCTATTTATTTAATAATTAGCAGAACTTCAGGCAAAGTGGGCATTTCTGAGTCAGCTCTGTCTGGTATAGCTCTGTGCCTGTATGCTCAGAGCCTGGGTGAAGAAAGATTGTAGATGTTTTCCTTTCTTGGAGGAGAAGGCAGCTAAAAGTGGCATTGCTAGAAAACCCATGGAAGAACCGTTATGTGCTGATGAGCCCAGAATTTGAGGCACGTTGTGCCGAGCCATCTAGATCCTGTCCAGCAGGAATTGTTTAGTCACAGCATCCTAGAGAGTTGCAAATGCTGTTTCCTTGCCCACTGTGGACAAGACCTAAAAGAACATCAGTACAGTGAAGACTGGTTGAAATAATAAGTAATCTAGTTATGTTTGGCCCTGCACTCTGTATCTGCTAGGTCTTCCATACTGGGATTGCACTCCCTAACAACGTTACATTGTGCTGTTCTTCCATTTTAGCTACACAGACTGATTTTATAATTCTGATCTGTGGAAGTTTACTTTCACAGAGGTAAGGATGTGTTACACTTTCAAGCACAATCCTAGAAATCAGCTGGTGAAATCTGAACAATGACAATGGTCACCCTTTTTCTATCTGTGGTATAACGAGAAGACTAACAAATGTGCAGACATTTTTGGCAGATTCTGCTGGGATTTTACGCTCAGTCATCAACACCTTAGTTCGTTACAAACCAACATGGTGTGGGCACCACAGAACTAAAACTTTTTAATAAATCATCCTTATTTTAATGAACTTTGGAGGTATACTTTCAAATGAAGATATGTAAAATATTGGGGAGGAACAAATGTATACTTCAAGTGTTTTTAAACTAAACATCAGAAATGATTCAAATGATGCAACACCATGTAGCAAAATGGAAAACTTGGGGTGAAACCCAAAGCCAGATTTATCACTTAGGCTTTGCAAAGATACTAACTGAAGGTTCATAGTGAGCCACATGTCTTTTCACCGTGTAGCATCCCCCAGCCAAAGTGTTTCTGAAGCTGAAGAAAAATGCCATATTGAAAATTTTAGAAATTTAGAAAGAGGATTGGCTCATTACTTACAATTTTTCACCCAATCTATGCTAAAATATCCAGTTATTGTTTTTACCCCCTCCACATCTTCCTCCACCTCCTCCCATTGTCTGTCTCTTGCTGACCTTTTTTGTCTTTTACAATTACACACTATATTCTGTCGCTTATTTATATACTGGAGCAGTGCTTAGCCTAATGCTGCCCTGCCATGGTTGAGACCTTTTGGTGCTGCTGCAGTATACATAACTACTAGATAACTCATCATCATTCTTGCTAAATATATGGACAAACAAGTAGTTCTTACAATTCAATTTACACTAAAACAACACCATTTAAAAAAAGCAGGTTTCAGTTAGCAGGTCTACGCTGTAGATAGGGCCCAGGTCATTTGTTTTATTCAAATGAAGACTAGACATTCCCTGGCTTTAACAGAAGGAAAACATTTTAACAAAGTTATGCCCCATTTCCAGAGGCGGCACAACCTAGCCTCTGAAAACGGGTTATTTTAAAATGCTCTTTGAATAGCACAGTGGCATAGGCCTTGTATAGCACAGGTGCAGGCATTTTTGCCATTGTCATCTGACCCTATGCATTGTAGGCAATAGCACTTGCACTGTTGCTACTATTGGGAGAACTGTGCTTTGATAAAAACAGTGCAAAAAGCCAGGGCCTAAGAGAGCTTTGGGAGTGGAGGAAAGACAGGTTACAATTCCTAGATAGAATTGAGAGGAGTAGAAGCAAATACTAAGTTTAAACAAAACTTGCAGAATCTATCTGTACTTTTCCTTTCTTCTTTTTCTAGTTGTAGCATATGTATGTAAATCTTTCCCCCAAAACTTCTATGTGAGTAGCCCAGTACTTGTACTGTACAATCCACTATGTGTATTGAGGTAGGAAAAACAATTTTAAATAAAAAAAAAGTCTCCAGCTTCAAAAAATGGTTATTGCTGTAGTTTGGAAAGAATGTATGACAATCCATGATACCCGTATAGACATCTGTCTTTGATTCAAATAGTAAATGTGGTTGGCATATAGCATATCTTAAAAGCAAAGGAGGATTTATATGTTGCCAGTGAACTGATTTTATTACAAGCTGTCTTTTGATATGTTAAAGATAATTAAATGGAGTTACAACCCACTTAAACAATTTATACAGGATCGTGGAATATCAAACATTTCAAACCTGTAGCTGGATAGATTTTATAAAAACTCATAAGATAGCCTTCACACGGTAAAATAGTACTTTATTCACTGAAACAAGATAAAAAGTAAATTATTTTAACTTCCAACTTTTCTGATTTGATGGACTGAAAAAAGTAATCAATGAGAATAAAAGTTAATGCATGATCTAACATTTAATAGACTTTAATAAATCATTTTAAAAATTCCTTGAAGACTTGCCAAATTGATAAATAGATAAATCATTTTGTTCATTAATTTTACATTTCATAAAACAATTTACCTTTTAATTAAAAAATTATGAACAGTACAATTTTATTCAATTTATTTTAATTGCAAATATTAGGATTTGTCTACATGCGAAAGTAAATCAGAATAAGGTGGAGAATGAATTTAAGGGAGATTAATGTTTTCTGATGAATGCCACGTTTGTTTTAAGAACACCTTCACAGCAGATTTGACAAAACTCAAAGAAGGCACCAATGTGAGATTTCTAAAAATTGCTACAGCACTCAACCCAAGGTTTAAGATTCTGAAGTGCTGTACAAAATCTTAGAGGGATGAAGTGGTGAAGCATGCTTTCAGACGTTTTAAAAGAGCAACACTGTAATATGGAAACTACTGAACCTGAATCACCAAAAAAGAAAATCAACCTTCTGCCTGTGGCATCTGACTCAGATGATGAAAATGAACATGCATCGGTCTGCTCTGCTCTCGATTTGTTATCGAGCAGCACCTTTCATTAGCATGAACACATGTCCCCTGGGATGGTGGTTGAAGCATGAAGAGACATAAGAATCTTTAGCACGTCTGGCATATAAATATCTTGTGACACCGACTACAACAGTGCCATGTGAACACCTGTTCTCACTTTCAGATGACATTGTAAACAAGAAGCAGGTAACATTAGTTCCTGCAAATTTTAATCAAACGTGATTGAGTGATTGGCTGAACAAGAAGTAAGACTGAGTGGACTTTAGGCTCTAAAGATTTATGATGATGATTTTTAATTCAGTTTTTTGGTGTATAGTTTTTCATTTGTAAGTTCAACTCATGATAAAGAGATTCCCCCATTACAGGAACTGTAATGCAATTGAAAAAAATACTATTTATGTTGTATTTTACAGTACAAATATTTGTAATAAAAAAAATAAAGTGAGCACTGTCTACTTTGTATTGTGTGTTGTAATTGACATCAGTATATTTGAAAATGCAGAAAACATCCAAAATATTTTTTAAAATGGCATTCTACTATTTAATGGCATGATTCATTGTGATTGATGTTTGTTTGACAGGCCTAATATTAATACAACATAGATACATTCAGCACTGAAGTATTCCACTCAGGGCATTTGAGAGCTATTATAGGAAGAAAAGATGAGCACATTAGGTCCCATTGTAATGTACAATTCATTGCAAAAATTATAATGCACACAATGATTCCATAACCCTTTTGCGACTTAGTCAAATTAATTTTGATCTCTTAATTTCACAGTGAAAAATAGTTCTCTCTTCCTAGAGCAAGAGGTTCTTTTTACTTTTTTACACTCTCTCTCTCTGTACCTACTCACTGTTCTCTTGCCTACTCCACTTCTGGAGAAAGGGAAATCTAACAAAATATTAAAACATCGATAATATAAAAGAACAAGTTTCTAGATTAGCATGTAAGGATATTCATAGACTTTAATCAGAAATCCCAGTGCCAGGCATGAGGGATGCACTTACAAAGTACTGGATTAATATGTGGCTGGGAGGACACAATCAGTCATTTTGAATTTTTAAGGCTCATTTAGTTCTGTTCTGACTGCCAGCATTGACCCAGGTGGTGCTATTTCAGAGTTCACAGTTATGTAATATATACATGAACAGTTAAATGGTCATATTTCGCAGTTTGACTTCCCATACTTTTGCATCCATAGAACTGCAGGTACCTTATCTAGCGCATATCCTAGCAACTCACTGTAAGCATAGTCAGAGAGAGTGTTAAGTGCTGTAAAATACATCTCCAAGCACAGGTGCAAAATCAGAGGCCCCTTTTGAAAATCAAGTCCAAAATATGCCAACTGAATCAAGTGACTAGTTCTTTGTCTGCGGTGCACCAAACACTGTTACTTGAAGTAAACAATATGCTCTGCATTTGAGAGGACTTACAAGTTTATAATGCTTTCTGACCTTTTCCTAAGCCAATAGCTTCAAATAACTTCAAAGTGAATTCTTGGCTCCACTGAAGTCAATGAGAGTTTTGCCATTAATTTTAGTGCGGCCAGAATTTCATCCCTTGTGTTTTAGGATTAAAATATGCCATTAATATTCAAGAGCCATTTAGTATAACCATCCTCCTGCCCCTCAAAAATCAGTCAAATTCTATACAAACTGAGGGTAAGTGCCTGGAGATTTCTGTTTTCCAAGCTCCCAGGGGTCAGGGGTGTTATCTGTAAAATATTTACTTTGTACCATTCTCAAATCTCTATAATCAAGCAATGCCTTTCGGTCATAAATTATTGAACATGTATTCCTGTGTATTTAAGCATCTATATTTAAGGCTAATTCAGTTGTCCCTTTACTTTTCTATTTCTCAGGTATATTACCCAAACTTGGGATGGATGTGTGTTGATGCAACTGATCCAAGGAAAGGAAACTGGCTACGATATGTGAACTGGGCACTTTCGGGAAAGGAGCAAAATCTATTCCCTTTGGAGATCAACAGGACCATTTACTACAAAACCTTAAAGGTAGCACTGTCCATTTGTGAAGTGTCAGTGATGACTTTTTGGTATCCATTTCTTCTTTTTCTTTCAAGAACCTGTTTTATTTTGGTACTTCCTGTGACGGATTTGGGCCCTTTGGGGGGTCACCTCATGTGCTGGAGTGCTGCTGAGTCAGCCCGTTCTACCAGTCTTAGTCTCCTTTACCTGGCTTTGCTGGGGTAGGCTCACAAGCCTCTTCCAGCCAAGCACACAGGCAGGACCACATCTAGCTGCACAGAGAGACAGATCAGCTCTGGAAAGATTTAGCCTTAGGGCTTGCTCCAGCACTCTGGTGCCCACTCCTTTTTAAGGAGTAAAAACTCAAAGGTTTTAAGAAATTCGCCCCCTTCCTCAGTGTGGAGGGAAATATGCACAACTTCTTGCCCCCAACCCCCAGTTAGAAATTACATAAGTTGGGTTATAGTAGAAACAAGAAATTAGCTTATTAACTACAGAAGGGTGAATTTTAAGTGAATACAAGAGATAACAGCAGAACAAAGCAGAGTATTGAGCAAATAAAACAGCACTCAAGCTAAGCTCAATATACTTAGGAAACAGGTTACAAAATGTAAATTCTCACCCTAAATGTTGTTTTAGGCAGGTTGCAAAGTTTCTGTGGTTCAGAGTTCCAATTACATGCCTTTTCAGACTGGACTCCTGACTCTCCCCTTGCCTTCCCTTCAGGTGGCTTTAGCAGACTTTCTTTTTGGGCAGACAGGCCTTGGAGAGGAGGAGTCCCATTTGCCTTCCTCTGCACCCTTAAATCGGATTTACATAAGGCGGGAATCCTTTGTTTCCCAAACTTGACCCCTCCTTCCCTTCCAGTGGAAAGTTACAAGAAGTCCCAGGTAATGTTTAGTATCAGGTGACCAGACCACCTGACTGTCTAGTCAGTCATGAGTCATTGGCAATATGGAGCAGTCCACAGGAAGGCCCAACCTTTTCATAGTCCATTGTCCTCGCTGATGAGCCATCAACCCTGTCTGGCTTTTCCATTGTTGTATCCAAAGTAGTATAGTTGAAATACAGATACGTAGTCAATATTCCTTACTTCAGATACAGAAATGATACAGGCATACAAATTGGATAATTTCATTCAGTAAATCATTACCTTTCCAGTGATGTCTCACGTGAGCCATCTTGCATAAAGTATATCTCAGTTATGTCATTCATATCAAACATACACCTCTACTCTGATAGAACGCTGTCCCTGGGTGCCAAAAAAAAATCTTACCACATTATTAGTGAAACCGTGTTATAGCAAACTTGCTTCGATCCACTGGAATGCACAGCCCTGCCCCCCCAGAGCACTGCTTTACCGCGTTATATCCAAATTCGCGTTATATCGGGTCACGCTATATCGGAGTAGAAGTGTATTTTCATAAAGAATATGGAATGAAATGTCTCACTTCCCTGTTAGCAACCAAATTCTTGAACAGTGAGAAAATGTACTTGAAATGTCAGTTCTAGCAACCTAAGGGGTGTGTCTTTTTTTTTTTTTTTTTACTATATAAATAAAATTGCAAGCCACTATTACAAACTGAGATATGTATGAACACTCTGTTTTGTATTTGGGCTTGTTAATGGTTTGATACAGCACAACTGTCAATACTGAGCTACAGCAAGTGACTACTGGTGATAAGCATTTCTCAATTCCTAGGCATGCTCAAGGCACACAAATCATTACCCAGCACAACCTGCCTGCTTGAGATAGATCCTTTCAGATAATAACAAGAAATCCATAGTTCCTATTGGTCTTTTCATCATTTAATAAAAGATGTAGGCAAGGTCTGTATTTTACTCCTCCATTTTTTCATTTCATAATGCATAACCTTTGACAACTCTCAGATCTCCAACTTTAAATAAAAAAAGGCAGAGCTGTGATGGCTTACATATATTTTAAAGAAGTTAAATACTGTAATCTCAGTTTCACGAGATACACTTTTTGTTTCTCTGATTAAGGGAGGGCTTAACCTACTAGCTATGAGCGTTGATATTGTTCCAAATAAAGGCAGTATAGCTTCATGTACACCTAATCTTGTCATCACTCTTATCGCTTATCTAATGTCTCGCTTTAATATATGAAGTGCCCTTTATCTACGGACTATATTCTGCTCATTCATGAGAATTGATTCAATGCTAGTGGGTCTTACTCTGCCATTAATAGTCATCTCAACTTATCCACATAGTCAGTAAACAGCATTTCCCAAACAAAGTGTCACAAACAACATAGATTGTACCAGCTATCAGTTTGGAAAACTGTCTGGGATCTGTGCTATATACACAGTATGTGCGCTTTGATCAGTTTGGAAGCCTGATTGGAAGATCCACAAGAAAAATTGTAGTTGCTCTTGCATTTTCCTAGCTCCAAACATCTCAATCAACCTTGCCAAATATAGAAAGATTTTTCAAAAGAAATCAGCATCTTAACGTGTGATGATGAGAATAATTAACCACTGGAACAATTTACCAAGGGTCCTGGTGGATTCTCCATCACTGAGAATTTTTAAATCAAGGCTGGATTTTTCTCTAAAAGTTATCCTCCAGGAATTATTTTTGGGAAGGTCTGTGGCCTGTTGTGACACAAAGGTCAGCTTAGATGATCTGAAAGGTTTTTTCTAGTCTTGGAATCTATGAATCTATCCAGATTATGAAAAAATTGTTTTTCTGTTGCATTCTTGCAACTTTACTGCACAACAAGATCTGTTCATAGAGGGGAGAAAATATTTTGCAAAAAAGATCACTGACAACATGGCCATTCTCCATCCACTGAACAGGATTTCAACAAATATGTACTTAATGCAAATTTTAAATATAGATGTATGGTTTGCTTTTAGGACTTTCAATAAATGGGAATAACACAGATTATTATATCATTCAGTTTACACTGCTGCCTCCCTTACCGGCAAATAAATAAGTAAACCTACCTTGCCAGCTATGCAGATGTTCCCAGTCACATCTGAAAGCATTTGTTTCAACAGCTTTTGCTCTTCCTGTTAATATATCCTCTTAAGAAGTAGGACAAGGGGCATTCGCCAGTCTTCTTAATCTCAGTTTATACTAGAAGCTAAACAGTTTTTAGTACTGTTACAACTATTAACATTGGGTCAGTTTCCTAGTATAGATTAGACTTTGGAGAGTCACTTAGCGCAGCTTTCTATGTACACAAGTTAGTAATTTTCCTTGTAATATTTTAAAGAGTATTTGAATTAACCTGAAGTTTTGTTTGGTAATGAAACTTGTTTGATCTAAAACATTACAAGATAAAATATTTTGTAGAATGTTATAGTTACCCAAAATGATTAAATCAGTGGTAATTAGCCTGCAAAATTATAAGAGCCAAATTCCCAAAGTAAATTTGCTGCAAAGAAAAGCAAACAAATGTAGCTGCAGAAAAACTTTGAGAAAATAGTATCATATAGAAAAGCATTTCAAACTTTTTGGAACCTGAGAGCCATATCACTGCACGAAATTATTTAAAACATATATTCAAAAAGTAATGTTACTTGTCTGTCTCCTTGAATGCGAAGCTTATTTTTCACATCATTTAGTGTGCCTGAACTTGCTTCCTTCTTAATGTGTCCTGATCTCTTTCTCAGGTACAGTTCGCCCCTCCTCTGGTGCATGACTTACCTCTTACATTAAAAAATAATAAATACATAAAATGAGATATTATACAGCTCCATGTTCCTTGATAAAATGATCTTTAAAATTAATTCCCATTTCTTTTTAATGTTTCCTCCCATGCCATACCCACTGTATTCAGTTGTCGTTCTTTGTAATGTCTGATTTAAATTGCAAGCTCTTGGAGGCAGGGACTTTGTCCTCGTATCTAAAGTGGCAGGTACCACTGGTTCTATGAATTTATTCAGAGGGATGAAGTACTCTCAATGTTAGATGGAGTAGTCTTGCAGTTAACATGGGTTCATGAACATTTGGAATGGTGCTGCTCTCCTCTCCTAGAAATTTTGCACAATATGTTAACCTTTCACAACTGTCACATAGATATTACTAGCCTAGGGACACATTTACTCACCTGCCCCTTGTCCCAACGATTGATGAAAATGAATAAAACTAAGGAGATTTCTCTTGGAAGTAAAAGGAAAAAAAATCTACCCTAGAAAAGAAGAATTTTGCAGTGATGGCATGCACAAAAAAAAATGCTTCATTATTATGATAGTAGCACTGTGCAAGCCACTGTATAAACAAGTAAGAGACTGTTCCTGTCCTAAAGAATTTACAACCTACTTAGATAAGAGAGACAAATGCTGTAAAATTACTTCTATTATCTCATCTTCAGTTCCAGAGTGCAAATCCAGAACTGTTAAAGAAACACAAAACAAATAAGTACACTTAGGTCACAATGTTCAGTAAATGTACAATAGATAGGTTATCCTGCAGTTGAATACCTATGGATGGATATTAATACTTTGAGGGAGAAAGCAGATGTGTTTTCATCTAGTGCAGTGGTTTTCAACCTGTGGTCCATGGATCTCTGGGGGTCCACAGGCTATTTCTAAGATATCCAAAGTGGTACACACCTCAATTTGAAATGTTTTAGGGGTTCACAAACGAAACAAGGTTGAAAACCACAAATTTAGTGCCTTCAGCTAAGAAGCGAGAACACCACAGGATAAGGGGAATGTACCACAGACAGTACACCACAACCTTTAACTCGGTCCCACTAGGGATGCTGTACTTTACATCCTACTTTTACCCAGCTGTTTCCTTCCAATGCTGCTGTACTGAACATCCAATCTAATAGCTTTGGTAGAAGGTAGTTGGTAAAGAGATGTGTTGTGAGGGTTGTGTTGAGGGGGTCAGAATTCAGGTTTCAATGTGTGGTCCTTAGCGTTACGGTAGTTGTAGTAATGATTAAGGTGTGTGCCTCTGTGTAGAGGAATAGAGGTATGTATTGTTCAGTGGCTTAACTTTTCATTTCCTTGCTTTTGTGCATTGGTCAGGTATGTTGTATGTTGCAACCCTTTACTGCTCTTACGAAGAGTTTACAGACGACAAAGTTCTTTCTGTATTTATGTTCAACACAGCCTTCAAACACTGGAAAATCATGTACATCATAAGAACCAGCACCACTACTATAATGTACATATGTGCTTATTATTGAATTATGCATTACCTTTACAATACAATATTATTTTGTAACTTTGTAAAAAGGTTGCTGTAGACAGAATTTAAGGGAGTGGCTCAGATAGGTAATTGGACTCTTTTACTGAACACTCTCTTACATGGGAAGGTTCTCTGATGTTAGCCTTCTGTTTCTAGATACAGTTGTATGCTTAGTCTACATCAAAATCAAGTGATCGTGGATTTCCTCAAAGGAGAGCTGTTGCTTTAATTAATATTGCTTACATAGGAGCTGTTCTGTTGCAGGAGCTTGGGCTGATGAAGGCAGGCCACATCTCATTATGGAAGGACAGGGTCAGAAGACATTTTAGACATTGATTTAGCAACTCAAACACTACACTCAGCAAATTAAAAGGGAAAAACAAGCAACCATGGAACTGACAACTTGCATGCTTAACACAGCACTGAATTGCATTGCTTTTTGTTGTCAGCCCACTGGCGGTTTTGACTGGAGCAGGAACCTTGCCTTCGTTGTTGGTTGTACAGCACTACCACACTGATGCTGTGCAAATAAATAATTTACTCAACACTTGTTCAATCAGGTCTCCAAAACTGCAAATGGAAACAAAAATCTTAGGCCGTGCTTATATAAAAAGTTACACTTGTTTAACCATATTGTAAGTGAGTTTATACTTATGTAAATATCTATGTAGAGACTTAAATTGATTTAAACCTAGCATATATTGCTTGGCTTTATTTTATGTATGTGAACATGTCAAGTATAATAGTCAGTGCAGTTTTACACTTAGATTCTCAAACAAACCGTTTCACTTTCCTGATTGTGAGGATTAATTGAAAAATTTATGCGCCTCGGAATTTAGCAAATCAGGAGACAATGGCTTAGATAGCCAAATAATAAACCCTTTTAACAACAAAGTATATTGTTTTTAAAAAGTACTGTATTACATAATTTTTAGGAAAAGAAAATATGTACTTATCTAATGGATACCATATTAGCTAACACTTAATGTAAATATTATTGAACTATATTAATCCTCTTGTACCAGAAACTTGAAACATTATATAAATTGTAGCAGAACTCCCATTAGTTGTTAGAAGAATCTTACGTCAATAGGCTTTTACCAGTAATGAATGCTAAGCTGTGCATGTCACATCTTGTAATGAAGAGATTCTGTTTATAAGTCCTCAAAATAAACTTACTTATTACCATTTTTTCCCAAACTAACTTTCAAAAACAGTAAGATGTAAAGAATTTTGGCTTGATCCAACTCCTAGTGAAGTCAGTTTGGTGTATGCCTTTTGTTCACAAACAACTTCCACAGAACCATCACAACACATGAATCAGTTCAGCAGGATGGGGGACCAAGAGTAACTCATGGTTGGCAGTAGAGGGGAATAGTGAGCATTAAAAAAGTTGTTAATTTTTCCTATGAGCTGACTTACATTTCCTTTGCAAAGAAAACTTCTAGATACCCTTAAAAAAAATAAAATAAAGGTAAAATTGTTTCTAGGTGTCCCTCTGTCCCCGCACCACCCCCCCCCCAAGCATGAGGGATTGCACAAGCCCTAACAGCTAGATCTGATCATAGTAAAAGATAGTTATAATATGGATGCCTGGAATCTTGAATCTCTTGAGTTCTTCCAGCATGTGAGGGTAAAATAGGTTTTTTTCCCCCCTCTTTGGCTCAGGTGAAACTTAAAAATAGCTTGAGATCCCCCTTGCTCTAACCTAATTACTTTAAACTTAAAGGATTTCTGGCACCATATTATTCTTCAGCCACTGAAAAGGGTAGTTGCAGTCACAAAGAAGAAAGGCATTTGTATCTGGGGCCAATGGATTTTATTCCCACACTTGAGTAGAATTGTTCTGAATGGAGAAATGTTTGGGAGATTATTTGAAAAATATAGGTACAGGGGTATTTCCCTCTTTTACTCTACTCAAGTGGGGAAAATCTTTAAGGGGATTCACTAAAAAATTTATGATCCTGATGATGCTATTTAAGACCACATACAATTACCAGGAAAATTATCAATTCTAGTATTGAGCAACATGGTAATGGCACTGGGGTATCAGAGTACTAATCGCAATAACCTATGGTTAGTTCAGTTTCTTGTTCCTTTCCTTTTGTTGAGTTTCTGTGTTGTGTAAAGACTTAGAAATAAATGTGGAATGGCACACAATTCCCTTATTATTGACGTTAATTCAGGGGGGCTCAGAAACATTACCTTCCATTTTCTTCTCTTCCTCGGCCATGAACTTTTCCTGTCAATGTATTCCTTAAATTAAGTTCCAAACTCTCAACTTGGCTGATGGTTGATTGTGTTTTCTACTATATAGTCATTTCTTATTATTTTGTTGTATTACAGACAAGACTGTCTTGTTTGTGTAATGTAAATAGTTCCAGTTAAATCTACTAAAATGAAGAAAACATTTAAAATTACAGTATATAGTTAATTAAAAATATCTGTTAGAGACTGTGTATCCTGAGTTCAGAAATTACGTTTTTTAAAGAAATATGTAATATATACATGCAGATCAAACTTACAAATGTAAGCAGAGTCATGTCTCAGTATAATTTTGCTCAGGTTAACCTGAACTTTCAAATACATTTTTAAAATTTTGTTTTATTAAAAAAAAATAGATTGGGGAGAAATAATCTAGAAAGTATCTCATTAAACAAAGTGTCGTCATTTCCCCCTGCTAGGAAGAAAATGAGTTACAGGTTTTCTCCATACTATATCTCAATTTAACATCTTCTGTGACCTACTTTCTCTAATCTTAGTGCCTCGCCTTCTTTTAATAACAGAGCTAGCTTTCTAAACCTTCTTCCAATCAACACTGCAGTATTTCTCGCATAAACTGAGCTCCTAACATGTGGGCGATCGATATTTGCTACGTCAGGCTTAAACGAAGAGTGTTGTATGCCGAGCAAGTAGTGTTAAACGTTGGTTCCTACTTGAAATTGTGTGCTGAGCCAGGGCAATCGGGTGTGACACATGCAGTCCTCCTTCCAGCAGAGGGGTTTGGTGCGAGCCTCTGCCCGTCTCTCTGCGGTGCCGCAGCCCAGCCGGGGAGGGTTAAAGAGTCCTTCCTGTTTGCTTAGGAACTCTGCTCTCAGCGCAGCGTACAGCTGTTTGCAATCCCCACCGCGAGCTCCACGCCCTCTGGCCCGGAGCCTGCTCCTCTGCCTGGGCTAACAACCCTCCCTCTGATTGGCCTCGCGTTTGTCTCCCTGCCTCCCTGCAGCCAATTGAGCCGGGCGAGGAGCTGTTAGTCTGGTACAATGGGGAAGACAACCCAGAGATAGCAGCTGCTATTGAGGAAGAGCGAGCCGCCCACCGCAGCAAGAAGCACTCGCCGAAAGCCAAGAAAGGTAAGAGCTGCCTCTCGCCCCCCCCCCCCCCCCCCCCCGCAGCCCTCGCCAAGGAGGAAATCGCTCCGGAGCTAAACCGAAACCGGTGCCGAGGGGCTGCAGTCAAACTTGCAAACTTTTCCCGAGCCCGCCTGCTCGCTCAGTCACCACCGCAGGACTTTTCAGTGAGGAGTGTGGTTGTAGGAGCAAGTATGTCTGGGTGACCTTTTCCAGACTCCGCTGCCTGCTTGGCTGAGCAGTTCGGAGTTAAAGGGACGTGTCCCCCCTTCGCGGAGTCAGGCGGGCATGCCAGCACTTTCTGCTTTCCAAAGTCCTGTCGGAATTCTTGGCTACTTCTTGTTGCATTGATTGCTTTCTAACTCTGAACGGAGGCAATAGGAAGCACGGACGAAGGGGCGGAATCGTGGATTGGTGATTTAAAATATTCAAGTTTTAACTTTGTCCTAATTTAAAAAAAAACTTAAAACTTGAGGAAAAAATTGATTTTTTAAAATTACATAAAATCTGTTTGGGGTTTTTTTTTGCACCTAGGTATTTTTATGATTTGCAAGGTGGTACTATATTAAATAATATTTACGATTTGCAGATTTTACTCGCCAGTTGATATTTCAGAATGGATTACGGTAACAGTATTGCAGGCCTCACTAGGTGAATTCAGACAGAAGATGAGAAGAGCAATGTACTCTTGTAAGAAGAGCAGTAGTTAACTTAAAGCCCAGTGTTTTAAGTTTAGTTCTTTATCTGTTTGTGAGCTCCACTGAAGTTCGGGTGATGATACATTCAATGTTACCAAATACTATCCTAACATTTGCGTTTCCTTGGTGTGTTAACATCATTATAAGAACATAAAATGTGTTCGCACCGCAACACTTAAGACTGGGTCAGTATTTTTTTATTTCTAAATACAAGCTCTTTCTGCATGAGTGGGGTTGCTGTTAACTTTTTCATGCAAATAATTTTATCGTGCAAAGTGTCCCCAGAGCAATAATTTGCTTTTACAAATTATAAAAAGCTGTTCAGCAGTAGAAGTGAAAAATGCAGATGTTGATTCATAAGTTTTTTAATTTTTAGGACAATAGCAATTTTGTGGCTTATAACAATGTACAGCCTGGAAATATGAATTATTGCTTTTGGCTAATTTTTTAGAGAGTTTAGGTAGAAGGAGAATAATTTTGAGAAGCATAGGGATTATTTAATTTATATAGTTACACTGAACATGTTTTAATTTTTCCATATTTAATTTAATAAAGATGTTAAAAATGTTGACTTAAATGTGCCTCTAGGACTGCCAGGTTGGTAAGTGTGGCTGTATTTAGCCGTTGTTTTGATTCAGTTATTTTAGGTCAAAATCACATTTTTTGAGAGTGATACTCAGTTTAGACAATGTTAAGGACTGAAGAAAAAGTAAATATATACAGTGGCGTGCATATGTTATGCTGTCACTTTTGTCTCAGGCGTATATATTTTGTGAGATTCCTGAATGTTTTAAATGAACCAATAAAAAAGTTTGTGAGAGATTTTGAAAGGGAATCATACCTGTAATATTCTCTTTAAATACAAAGTTATGGCCCAGTCATGCTTGTCCTGAAGTTGACTGTAAAGCTCATGTTGGGAGCAGGAGCAGGACTTTTAGAAAATAACATTCTGTCCATTATTTAAGTTTATTTTAGCATTGGGAAAAGATTAAACGACTGTTTAGGTTGCAGTAGGTAACAGAAATCTAAAATTCAAACACTGATTTTAATTTTTATGACAGTGGTAAAACACCTCTTTAGCACATACTTAACAAGAATTAAGTCCGTTAAAGGCAGATTTATGTCTTTTAATAAATGTGCATTAGCCTAGTAAATTAAAGTTTTGGTGTGCATGTTGCTTATCCAATAGGCAATAACGGCAACCTCAGAGGTTATCATTTTTTTTTATTTTTTTTTTAAATCACAAAAGCGAGGAGTGGAACATTTCCAAGAAACTGAAATTGTATTTGTGTTAATGAAATTGTGGACAAATCTTCACTAAACTAACCTCACAGTTCCTGAAATTGTTATTTAGTATTCCCAAACTGTTAGTATTATCAACTGTTCATGTCTGGACAAAGTTTTAATTAGAAATAATCATGTAGAGGATATTATCTCTCTTCTTGTATATTTAAAAACCTCTTATTCCAGGCTCTAGGCACTTAAAAAATTTAAAAAAAACCCACAATCTATCAAAAAACCAAAATAAAATAAAAATGTAACTGTTTGTAAAAGGTAATTTATGTGTGGAATTATACTCTTTGGTCAGTAGGCAAAAGTAGAACAAATTCATCACAAAGAATTGCCAACCATTAAGGCTTCATAATCCGTGCTTTAGATGATATAGCACATGCCCATCTAGATGCATGGTTGAAAGCTCCTTGAAAATATCTGCTCAATATGCAGTAACAGTCAAAAAAGCTAACAATGTTAGGAACCAATAGGAAAAGATCAAAAACCAGAAAATATCATAATGCCACTGTATAAATCCGTAGTATGCTCACCCTTGAATACTGTGTGCTGTTCTGGTTGCCTCATCTTAAAATAAATAAGGCATTAGAATTGGAAAAGGTGTAGAGAAAGGCAATGAAAAGGAGTAGGGGTATGGAACAGCTTCCACAGGGGAAGATATTAAAAAGACAGGGATTGTTCAGTTTAGAAAAGAGATGACTAAAGGGGGAAATGATAGAGATCCATAAAATTGTGAGTGGTATGGAGAAAAAGAAAAGGGGTATGTTGTTTACCCTCCCCCCTCAAGAACCAGTGACCAACTGATGGTCACCCAGTGAAATTAATAAGCAGCTTTAATAAGCAGCTTTAAAACAAACTAAAGGAAGTACTTTTCACAGTCACAGTGCACAGTCGACCTGTGGAGCTCATTGCCATGGGATGATGTGAAGGCCAAAAGTATAATTAGGTTAAAAAAAGAATTAGATAAGCTCATGGAGGATAGGTCCATCATTAGCCAAAATGATCAAGGATGCAACCCCAACCTCCGGGTGTTCCTAACCCTCTGACTGTCAGAAGCTGGGAGTGGATGACAGAGGATGGATCACTCGAAATTGCCCTGCTCTGGTCATACCTTCTGAAGCAAGTGGTGCTGCTGTTGTCAGAAGACAGGATACTAGGCTAGATAAAGCATTGTCTGTCCCACTATGGTCATTTTTATGATAGTTGTTCCGTACTTTCCATCTTTTGTTTGCTCAGCCATGAGTTCTATTCCTTGTTCTATTTGTTTTTGTTAACAAATTTTATTGGAATACTTTTAGAGGAGGAAAAAGGTGTACACAACGTTACATTAGTATTTGTAATGCTGTGGTGCTATTCTTTGGTATTCAAGCTAGTTGACATGTAAGTAATATAGTATTTTTTGCTTTCACTGGGAGCAACAGCCATAGTTAAGGGTGCAAAATGGTTTCCAGTATTACCTCTTGTCTTTTCTCTCTCTCCCTCTCTCACAAGCACCCTCCCCCTTTCTGGAAATTATATCTCATGTCTGAAATTATCCAAGCTGACCTCAGCCCAGAGGTTAAACTTTTATGGAAAATTTTAGGAAGTTGCAATCAGTCATTTTGTGAATTCAGCAGTGATGAAAAAGAAGAGTAACTTTCCCTTTCGAAAAAATTCTACCCCCAGTTGTTTAAACGATAGTGTATTACTTGACTGTAGTTGGTAGAACTGGGAACCAAAATGTCAAATAATGTTATAGGTTAATTCCTACTTTATCAAAACTGTTGTTTGGTTCCTCAGGAGAGTTGTGAATTTTGAATTATCATTAGAAACCTGACCAGGATAATTAACTGCACATGACAGTCTGTATTCTGCGTTGCAGATTTTATCCCCTTCATAGGTCTTAAATATAACAACTCTTCAGGAAATATAAAAGCGTACAGTTTAAACAGCCATGAATGTGTGTTTACTTCAATAAATATGCTTTTTTTTTTACAAAAGAGAAATTTTGATTGGTTTAAAATGTAAAAAATAAAAATACCATAGTCTGTTTTTAACAGTATATTTTTATTCAGCTTGCTAAATAAAATTATATAACAGGTATTTGTATGTTTGTATTCAATTAAACAACTATTCCCTGTTAACCAGTGTAATGCATTTAGTAGGCAAGAATTATCTTTAACTAGTCATTGGATTTTGAACAATTTGCAGTAAACAATTCTTTGGTTTTTATTTAGCCAAATGATTATTTCAGAAGTGTGATTGTAATATTTAGCTAACAAATTATTACCTTTTCCAAATTATCATAGAAACTCCATTGTGAATTTCTAAATAAACCCTCAGTCTCCTCTCAAACAAAGTCTGTTTCAACAGTGGTTTCTGTTAGTGCGAGGTTGGAATTATTTGCTTTGCAAAGTTCAGATAGCAATTAAGCCAGGCAGGGAGAGGCTGAGATAGATGCAAAGGATAATACTGAAATTATATATTCTCCACTGATTCTCTCTGGCCTCTCAGTCTGACCTCTGTTTCCAAGTGGTTGTTGGTGGTGGTGGTATTATAATCCCTTTTAAAGCAAACACTAGAGGACCTCTGGTATTCCCCACTTTATCCTGGTGTTTCCTCTTGCCTTTGCAACCATTGGGTTTTGTTTTTGTCTAAGTTATGCCTCACAGAATTCCAACTTTATATACTCACACTGTCTCTTCACCAGTCACTTCTGATCATACAGCCCAGCTTCAGTATCTGCATCCTTCTTAGAACTCCACTTCCAGAATGAGATAGAAGATATAAACATGCAAACAGCTAGTGTCTGATTTAACTTCTGGCTCTTCAGATTGAAATACGTGATTTACCATTTTTCTTAACATTTCATGTCAGCCTAAGTTACTAGTAAGAGTTCCCTGAAAAAGACTTCAAAATCAATTATTTCTTTATATATCTTGAAACTTTGCATGTAAAAAGACGGTACTGATGTGGAGTGTGTATTCTAGGTTTGGGGGAAAATTCAAAGTAAATAAGCAACTGAAAAATCTCTTTGAGCTTTCTTAGGTGGCATCTAAAATTTTTCTCAGCATAATGAAGCTGCGTTTCCTTTGTGACATACATCACATAGGGAAAACATGAGAACTGTAGATTTGAAAGTGACAGCAGGTGGGACTGTGACAATTTACATGAGAAGATTGTTTCAGTGAGGCCTCAGCATGCAGAAAAATCCTCTAGAAAGCATATTTTTAGCTGAAATCTGTGAATTCCAAACTTTCATTAGAAAAAAGCTTTACTTTTTTTAATTTTTCTGTTGTGATAATACACCCATCACAATTTTTAAAGTGAGGTGTTTTTTACTTTCCTCACCCAGGATTGAAGAAAACTGTCTCAAGCCAAACAATGGCATTAACATAGAGTTCTTCTTTACATTTAATTTTGTTTAAGAAAGGTAAAAGTTTCTAACGACATCAGGTAAGTAGGATAGTCATTAATTACTCTTTATCTTCTCTTAGCCTGTTTTTCCCCTCTACACAGCACACTTTAGATGTTATAAAATTAATGAATAATACAAAAGTTGGAACCCTTAACTAAGGTCCAGAGACAGCATCTGCCCATTTCTAGATGCTCGAGGTGAGGGTTGGTTTCACATAAGGGCTTTACCTCATTAAACAGAGGCAGCTCCCCATATTTTATACCAGTTTTGGCCTGTATGTGTAGGTTTAATCATCTGGATATTTGGTGTCTGATGCATTATTCAGTTCCTGTATATAGGAGCATAGGGAGAGGTGGAGGTCAAGGTGTGTGGGAAAATTTTCAAAAAAAGGGAGGAGGCAGTGTTATAGAAGGAGACATGGGAGAAGAAAGGAGAGGAGAAATATAAAGGAGGAGGCAGAGAAGTCAATGCAAAGAAAAGGGTGAGAGAAGGAAAAAGTGATACACTGAAAATAGTAGAGGAAGAAATACATCATGGTTTCTTAAAGAAAAGAACTGCAGGGTAGCCAAGGGGGTAAGGTACCATACCAAAAGCAAGAGAGATGCAATCAGTTGCATTATAAAGTAGTGGTAAATAAAAAGTTGATTGACCATATGCAACTAAATACAGTACATAACTGTTTTATTTCTTTAAATTGCAGTAGGGAGATTAGAGAAGGCATGTATATTCCACTCTTGTAGCAAGCAATTCTTTTAGAATTTGGGGTAAATTTTTCAAGCCCTAGATAAGGCGAGAAGATGGATTTCATGCTTATACTTTTCTAATATTTATTTCAATCATCAGTGTGTGTGTGTGTGTATGTTTTGGTTTGGTGGGTAAACATCCTCTTATGGAACCAAGGGCTTTTAAGCTTTCATTATTTTTCACAGTACTTTCATAGTTTACCTTGTCTTTAGAAATGTTTTTTCAGAACTAAATTCCTCTTAGAACTGGATCTTTAGGGTACACCACATTATCTAATGTAGTCTACTGCTTCGAGGTATTAAATGAAGAAAAACTATCTGGAATATCTACAACCAATGACCCTCTGAACCAAGAGGAGGAAAGATTGGTCCAGTTTAACCATAAAATTGGTTTCTCATTTACTGCTTTCATAGTCTCCCACACTCCCCTCTAGTGTAACTTTTTAACAGTTTATTTTTCTTCTGTCTGTTTGTCCTGGTGGTGGTTCTCCCCAGGCTGTGGTTCTGAGGTGTATTTTTGTGTCTGCTATTCACTTAGTGCTGCATCCAGACCCCAAATCCCAGTGGTATAAACTGAGTTACAGTCTGGCATGAAAACTGTATGTGCCTGTCCTTCATTTCCCCCCTTTCTGCAGTCAGGCTAGTAGATTAGAACAGAGTATGTAACTGCATTTTGGTAAGCTCAGTGTTTTCTTTCAGGAAGAAGTGAGTAGGATTCTCTGATGATACTCTAGGTCCTGTCTGCATTACAAAATAACCATGTCTGGTGACCCAGTGAAAACACACATTGTAGTATAGACAGGATCTGTTCATACGGTCAGATCATACCAACATCACAGTCCCAATGTTACTGATAAATCCATTTTAAAACTCTGCTACCAGAAGTGGTTCTTCCACAGTATAAATAATAATTTTGATATTTAGCATAGTTCTGATCAGATTTCAGGCAGGGCCTGAAAGGTACAGTGGTTCTCGTTAAAGGATACTGTTCATTTTGGAGCCAATGTGGATATGGAGAGGGTAAATTAACAATTAGATTAACTCTGATCAATTATACTTAGTTATTATGACACTTTCTTTTTATTAAAGGCTCCGTATAAAGTTCAGTTTTATTCTCCTGTTTCAGAGACATTAAAGGAACACTCAGTCTCCTCTTCTCTTGGGTCTTTCACACACAAATGGAAGAAGAGGGAAAATGCAATTGCAAAGCCACAACAATTGGCAGAGGGATTAATTTTATTTTGTTTTTGTCAAAAAGAGGTCTGTATTTCCATGTAGCATTGCTGCTTTAAGAGACGGTTTTCAGACATGAAACTTTGTATAAAGAACTGTAGTACTCTGAATAGCAGCTCTTGAGAATAGTATGGTGCGTGTTTCTTTATTAGAAATACTGCATTTTTCTTTAACTTCCCCTTCAGGATTAATAATAATTAACTTATTAAGTAGGAAGGAATATCAACATCTCTTTGATCAGATTTTTTTCCCATGAAGAAACTGTTTCCGAAGTATCTATGTTTTGACCTATTGCAGAATTAAAATTGAAGAAGAGTGAAATGACTTGCTTAAATGGGTATGCTTATTGGGACACCTTGCAATTTCCTGCTGATTTCACAAGTCCTTTTGCTTTTGTTTTGTTCCAAAATATTTTTTCGTAGACCTTAGTTCATCCTGTGCTTTGCAGCACATTGTGCTACCCAGATTTGCACTTTTTTTTTTCCATCGAGAACCACTTAAATATACAATTTGAACTTGATGACACAATGCAGGCCTCCGGTTACCATTTGAAGTTAAAAGACTAATTTCTTTTGCATAAGGGAGAATGTGACCTTGAAAACTGTACCATGTTTGATACATTTTTATATTTAAAAACATATTAAATCCAAAATACTTGAAAGGAGGAGACTTTCTGAATTTAAAATGAAATATCTGTTCAATGGAGAAGGACATATATTTAATATAATTTATAAATTGGGCTTTAAATAACTACATTTGTTAGTGTTCAGCTGCTTGAATATTGCTTTATGGTGATGAGATCCCTACATGTAATAACATTCTAAGCTACGCAGTGTTGCCAATCAGCTGAAACTGGTTTGGGCCAATGGCTGAAAAACTTACTAGACACCTAGTAATTAAAAAGTTTACACCTATTAGTCCCATACAAAAGATATTGAGGGAGGTCAGCGGCAAGGTCCATTGGCAGTGCCCTCATGAGAAGCTTCACTCCCACTCCTCTTCCCCAACTGATCTGAAGAGTGAAGGTGCTGGTACTCCTATTAGAGGGATGCCTGTGGCCCTATTTGGAGAGTGTATCTTTCATGTTAACTTCAAGGTTGTACATATCCAATAAATATGAGGTCATGAGGGCGATGAAACTTTTCTCTTTTGCCTCTTGATTGCCTGAGTTTTGCATGGGGGGAGGGAGAAGGGGGCAGGAGGGCTGCTACCTCATATTTCTCCCTCCCTCTGCCCCCATCCTCGCCACTAAATGCCTCCAGTTCCTGCCTCTGCTCTGAACTATCCCAAGAGTGAAATTGACGTGATTCATTCTAACTTCTCTCGTGCCCCCAGGGGTTCAGCATAGCAGAAGACTGTGGCTCAGTTTTTAGGAGTAAAAAAACATCGGTTTTTAAAAAATTGTTTGCCTTGAATGATGTATGTTTGTTCTCAAATTATGTAAACTGATTCCCTCAAAGATCCATGCTTCCAGGGATAAGCTCCCAGAAAGTATGGGAACTCAGCGTGTTCAGGTAACTTTTTGCTATATATTTCATTTAAAAAAAGAAGTTTTTGCTTCAGAGAGATTATTACAGTTTCACGTGAACGCTGGAAACCATGTTTACTCTTTGACTAATTCAGCATCAGGCTAAACTTAAAAGCCTTGTCTACTGCATGTATGTAAAATTTCTCTGAAAATTTCCAAAACTCCTACTGCAATTTAATTTCACACTTATTAACAATGGGAGCACTACTGCTGACCTGTTGCCACTGATTCTTACCTTACTCAAATCAGGACTATGTAATGCTTAAAACAGAAGTGGCTATAGAGTCAATGCTAACATCCCCACTCTTAACACCACTTATGGAACTGAACTAGTGGTAGCAACAGAAACTAATGGTTTTCGTTTATATAAATTTCTAATCCTTATTTTAATCCCATTAAGATATTTGCCTCTATTGCAGCATTGATTTCCAAGAGGTAGGTTGTTTTGTTTAAAGTAATTCCTTCCATCTGTTTGGTTATTTTTTATTGCCTGTTAATTTAATTGGATGTTTCCTTGCTCTTTTACTAAGAGAGGTGAACAGAAGGAAGCGGATGATTGACTTTATATGTAGTCTTATTTTATTTACCTTTATCATGTCACATCTTATTCTCCTCCTCTCTAAATCAACTAGTTGTAATATTTTTAAATTCTCCTCATCTGGAAGTCTTGCCATGTGTCTAATCACTTTAAGTGCCCATCTCAGCAGAAATAGAAGCAGGCTAGATCTTTTTGAAATTCTTTGAGTAATGATATACAAGAGGGCATATTATCAATGCTATATTTTCAGTAGTATTCTTTGTTCCTTAATGCAATCCAACACCTGTGCAATCTTTTGTTCATTGAGACTGTTTTCATTTAATATTTTCATAGGGAGTTCTTGATTTATTTTTTTAACATTTCAGTAAGGACTTGTCTACATGCACAGTTGTAACATGTGGAACTTTAAACCAGTTGATTAAATCAGTGCAAAAAGTTGTGTGGACACACTTATAGGCTTGTTTAAATATAGCTTAAGTCTGTAAGGCACAGGTTTAAATCAAACTAAAATAAGCCTCTGTACAGGGTTTTGTAAAGGGTTTAAGTTTGTGTATGAGTAGTTTGGATTGCTCCTTTCAATTGTCTCTTTGCTTTTTGAATTTAATTGATCATTGTGGGTTTTGCCCAGTTAATGTTTTAATTAACCCTTTAAGTTTCTTGTAATACCTCTAATCTTGATTAACCTACATAACCCATGCGTCTGAAGTGGGAATTCACTCATGAAAGCTTATGCTCCAATACATCTGTTAGTCTTTAAGGTGCCACAGGACTCTGTCGCCTTCTACATAATGTTGTCATTAACAAATATTTCCACTTCATTGTCTGTCTACTCTTCCAGGTCATTAATAAATACATTAAATAACACTGATCCACTGATATCTGTGCGGCATCCCACTGCTAACCACCTTTCATATTAAAATGGACCATTTATGGCTAATTTTTCAAATGACTAAATTTCTCAACTCTCTTGTTTTATGCTTGCAGAGAATTCTAGTAGGATTGACAGGGATGACTTTCCTTTACAGAAAATATGCTGGTTTATGCCTACTATATTAGTCATTTAGATATTTTATAACTCAGTTGGTTTTGAACCAGTTTACCTGGTACTGAGAAAAGACTCAGTGTTCTTTAAAACTTTTGGCTGAGTGAATTCAGAATCTCCTATTGAGTGTCAGATATTCATTCCTTAATGTACAAGTTTCAGCATCTAAATCTCTCCTCCCATACAGTTATTCCCCCTTTGCTTGAGGAAGGGCAATCTCAGTTTGACCACCATTGCATTTTAGCTATTCTTGGTGGGCTAGTCAAAACCACCTAAGTGATTTAAGTCAATGGAACTTTTTTTCTGCTAAACCAGTTGGATG
This sequence comes from Chelonoidis abingdonii, assembly GCF_003597395.2. NCBI lineage: Eukaryota > Metazoa > Chordata > Testudines > Testudinidae > Chelonoidis > Chelonoidis abingdonii. Next base: position 13,399,654 of record NC_133791.1, read on the forward strand.
CTTTTGAAAATCCCACCCTCAGTGACTGCTTGCCACTAGGTAGGTAGTTTTCATTAGGAGTTGATTTAGTTATTAATCTTCTCTGCATCATGCTCCTCAGCACCATCATTAGATGTATGCTTTTTAAAATTGAAGATAATGCTATCATTTATTGTAGTGGCTGCATTGGAACTATTGTGTTAATATTCATATTTGCCCCTTTACTATTTGTAAAGGTTGACTGCAGAAATGGATATTAATTTTAATAAAAATATTGGTATACCTGGACACGTGCCAAAATGTTGCCACGCTTCAGGCAGATTTTGAAAATTATAAACTTACATTTTTTGCAGCTTTAACCACTTTAGGATTTAATAAGATAAATAACTCTTTGACTTTCAGTGGGAGACACACACCCTAACTCTATGAGGCCCTTTGAATATCCAGTCTTAGTCATATGTAACTTCCATCTGAATGAGATTTTTTGCTTCAGAAAACATCCTGGAGTTCTGAAAGTGGTTTAAACCTAATAACGTTGTGAGGAGTTTCGCCCTCTGTTCCTATTCCACACTATTCCAAGCACTGCAGAATGAATAGTTTCCCAAACCACTTCCATTGGAATAAGACATCTAAAGTAAGAGCTTAATTTTTGCTGTCAGGTAAATAAAATTGAGCTCTTCTTACCCATTTCACATAAGAATTACAAAGCAGTAATAGTACAAATGTTTTCTGAATCATAAGTTTAAACCCATGGTGTGTAAAGAAATGCTTTAATGGTGCAACCAAGTTACCCATTATATTCACTCAGTGTGGTTTTAAGAAGAAAAAAAAAAGCTTGTAAGAGAGGTATAAATCAGATATTATATTGAAATTATGTTCAGCCTTATAATAAAGCTTCACACTCAAATTCAGTCAATTTTGGGATAAATTGCCTAAGTCATTTTATTTAGAGCGATCTATTTCAAGTTGTAGTAAAGTAAAAAGTACAGTGTTTCAGCTGATATGGACCCTTGTCAGGAGTTGCAAAAGCAAAATGGACTTTGTTCTGAAACTTTATTAGTGGCAACCACATTCTTAGTTGTTGAATGTCAGTTTCCGTGTTCTCTGCTGTCCCAGTTATCAGAAGATTTTTCCTGTTCATTCTTTCATAAAAATTTCCCTAAGTGCATTTTAGTGCAAATCCTATTTTGTGTGTTCTTTTTAAAGCTTTATTCCAAACCATCCAAAGAAGTATGTATGCAAAAAGAGCCTTTAGAATGATCAAAGTTTAATTTGCTCAGAATAGGTTGCTGACTAAAGTGATTAATTGCCCAATAGATTATCATTATACTTATGCTCTGTTTTGTATACATTTTAACCTTTTTGGTTGAAAAATAGACATTGTTGCTGTTCTTGATAGCAGTTTTATGTTTAGTGACCTTTTCTTGGCTCAGCCTCATACTATTTACTGTTTTGTTCTCTTGTGATTTGATGCAAACTGTAACTTCTGTTGTTTGTTCTGTCAACCAATACACCAACATTACTGCTCCTTCTGTTGGGCAAGAAAGGCACTGACTGAGCAACTGGAGTATTGCAGCTATAGTTGGCCTTTGGATCTGCAACTCAATAAGACTTTTGGTCTTCTTATAAAGGCCTGAAATGTGTTACTCTTGGAAAATGTTCATTGGTGCTGCTCTTGAAATGAATGAGATTCTTGCCTTCATATAGAAAGTTGAGGGAATATTCTGGAACCTAGCCGTACTCCTTCATAAATGTGCAGGAGAACGTAAATGATTCCTTCAGAGACCCTATTGCACTTTAAATAATGGGCCTACATAGTGTTTAACTTATTACCCTCCTCTTGTGTCTCTGTTGATCCAAAAACATGAATTGTCACTTTAGAGTTGGAAGATGACTGCAAGTTTAACAGATGCGGGAAGGAAGCAAAGTTTTTGTGCATGCAAATGAATGCATAGCCTTTAATAGTGATTGCCTAGCAGCAGTGAAAGGTATATTTGAGCATTGTTAGATTGGAAAATTGCAGTTTGTGATATTAACTGAACCTTTTCACTATGGCCTTAGTTTAAGAAAATATTGAAAGAGCCTTAGCAATGGTGTTTGGTTTTTTTTGTCCAGCAGTACTTGCTGAAAGAAATCTGGTACAGTATTTAACTTTGTACACTGATAGTTGTCTTCCATTATTCTGAGGCTTTATATGTCTCGCTGAGGGCTGGAATGAACCGTTGCTTAATCTCCAGTTTTGCATCATCTCTATTCAGAGGTTTTTAGAAAATGTAATGGTTTTCTTCATGGCAAATTATAAAAACATCACTACATTTCATTTGACATACGCTTCCATACAGCTATTATGCTTATTTCTTCAGTGAGCATATATGCACTGTTGTCAATTCTGTTATGTAGTGTCAAATTCTTAAATGCAGAGCACAAGACCAAGGAGGACAGTAAGCACTGTAAGAGGGAGGGGGATAAATAGCCCTTTCTGGCTTTAGCAACAGATATAACAGCATGTTTGGTTATAAAGTAGACTTGCATAATGAATCAAAACTGTCCCCACAGTATTCTGCAGTTTGTAGAATTTGCAGATACCAGTGAGGCAATGAGACTCAATGTGATGCAGAAGTTATTGCTGATCATTCCATCCAGATTAATTTCTTGAACTTCTGAGTGGGAACTTAAAGATGTTGCCCATCTGGCTGGAAATTGTTGGTGGTGTTACAGAAATTGTCATCATTGGTAAGCATGCATACTGAATGGTTCTCTGTTATCACAGTCTTCCATGAAACATGAATTCTAATCTCCCCCAGTTTTTGTGAGCACTTTTAGTTACAGGTCTTGTGATTTCATTCTGCTTACAAACAAGGAAGAGGAGGAGAGGGTTTAATGGTAGGAGACTAGCAATGTATAATAAGGTAGGTGAAAATGCAGAGAGAAATGTTCCATTTTGGTAGTGGAGAGACAAATGACATTTCCTAGATCCTGTAGGAATCCTGGTTTAAAATAAAATAATATTGTAATAAAATGGTTAACAAAAAGGAAAACTTGGATAAATGTGAATTTAACGCATGCAGTTTATTTAGCAACTCTGAGTATTTTTAATTTCACACTAATGGGGGCAGTACCTGAGGGTTATAACACTTGCAGGTAATTTTCTGTTTTCAACACCTCTGAAAGACTTTGGTCTTTCTCTCTCAGGGTACGTCTACACTGCACGATTATTTCGAAGTAGTTTAAACCGATGTTACAAAACCGATGTTATAAAATCGGTTTTGCGCGTCCACAGTGCGATCAAAAAATCGATTGCTTATGTCCATGGTCCAAGGCTGCTTCCATCGATTTCAGGAGCGGTGCACTGTGGGTGCTGTTCTCAGCTATCCCAATAGTTCCACTTCCGTGTTGAGAGCACAGTGCTGATGGTGCATAAAACATTGCCCCGGGTGGTGCTGTGGTAACAGCTCACCCCTCCCTTGGTGAAGGCAGCAGACAACCCTTTGGCGCCTTTTTCGCGGAGTGCATTGAGCAAATTGCCATAGCACAGCAATCATGGACCCTGAGATCACAAATGGTATCTGACCGTTGTCAACACCTCGCGTACTCTTGTGCTGACTATACTGAACAATGAACTGCAAGCAGGAGGAGAGGAGGGAGCAGCTATTGCTGAGCGGCAGGACAGCGATACGAGATGGAGGCAGAATTCTCCATAACCGCTGGCCCAGCGTTTTGGAGCACGCTTATTAACTGGGCATTACTACCCATTGAACGCCGAATTTGGGCACGGAAACAAGCACAGACTGGTGGGACCGCATTGTTTTGACGGTGTGGGACGATTCGCAGTGGTGCGAAACTTTCGCATGCGTAAGAGCACTTTCTTAGAACTTTTGGACATGCTTTCCCTGCCCTGAACGCCGTAATACAAACATGAGAGCAGCCCTCACAGTGGAGAAGCAGTGGCAATAGCCTCTGGAAGCTTGCACGCCAGACAGCTACGGTCAGTCGAAATCAATTTGGAGTGGGCAAATCTACTGTGGGGGCTTGCAGTGATGCAAGTAGCCAAAGCAATCGTTAAGCGCTGCTACGAAGGTTGTGACTCTGGAACGTGCAGGTGATAGTGGATGCTTTGCTGCAATGGGTTTTCCGAACTGTGGTGGGGCCATAGATGAACCATATTCCCTATCTTGGCCCAGAACACAGGGCACCCAGTACGTGAACCGCAAGGGGTACTTTCAATGGTGCTGCAAGCACTGGTGACCACAAGGACCGTTCACCCACATCACGTGGGGATGCCAGGAAGGGTCATGACGCTCGCGTTCTTCAGGAGCACTAGTCTGTTTAAACGGCTGCAGCAAGGAATTACTTCCCAGACCAGAAAATAACCTGTGGAATGTTCAAATGCCTATATTATCCTGGGACCCAGCCTACCCCTTGATGCCATGGCTCATGAAGCCATACCACTGGCAGCCTGGCAGTGGTCAGGAGCTGTTCAACTACAGCTGTAGCAGTGCCGGTATGGTGTGTAGAATGTGCATTGGCCGTTTAAAGGGTCGCTGGCGATCATTACTTACTCGGTCAGACCTCAGCCAAACCAATGTCCCGCTTGCTATTGCTGCTTGCTTGTGTGCTCCACAATCTTTGTGAGACTAAGGGGAGACATTTATGGCTGGGTGGGAGGCTGAGGCAAATCACCTGGCCGCTGAGTACGAGCAGCCAGAGACCAGGCGATTAGAAGGCACACTGGAGGCGCTGTGATCAGAGAAGCTTGAAACGAGTTAGCACGGCCCAGGGTACGGTGTGGACTCTGTTGCTTCCCTGTGATGAACCTCCGCATTGATGGACTTATTCAGTGTAAGCAACCCACCCTCCCCTTTCATTACAGGTTGGCGAGGAAAAATTCTGTATCGTTAAAAATCCTTTATTATTCATTAAAAGTAATTGCATCTGTTAAAAATCATAGTTTTTCCTTACTAGATTTCCCTGTAAGCAACCCACCCTCCCCCTTTTGATGTATTCTGTATTACAAAGGAACTATAAAAAAGGCAGAGATTAGGAAGGTGTCCCTGACTGCTGTGCTTTGGAAGGAGGGGAAGGAAAGGCTTACTAAGCACATTGTAGCTGTAATTACAGCCTTTTCCTTGAACTCGCAGGGGTGGAGGAGTAGGCGGTCAGAAGCCTCCACCACGGTCTTACACGTTGGGTGAGGGAGATATGACGTGGCTTGCAGAGGTTATACAGGGGTGCAGTGGACTCTGCACGTGCTCCTCTTCCTGAAGCTTCCACCACGTTGGAGGATTTCAGTTTGAGAACGCAGCAGATCCAGCGTGCTGTCTTCATCCAACGCTGCGTCGTTCCTGCCTAGCCCCTCAGATCGTTTCACTGGCACTTTCCTGTTACTTTCTACCACCTCCTTTCCTCATCTGTTTTCCTCTCATTTGCGTTTGTTACTTTCAATGAAATTTCTGTAAACAATTGTCATCTTCGCGTCGTCTTCTTCCTCCGCCTATCACAGCACGCCCTCGTGATGGCATAGGGACTTCAGAGAAATTGTGCAGCTGCATGGGGAAGGCAAAACCAGCGTGATAAGTATGTGAAAGATACTTTTACAGGCAATGACAGTACTCTTTCCATAGAACACTATCCACCTTACAGAGCACATGTATCTCTATACAAGGTCGCATTTTGTATCGTTTAAATATTCATGTCGTGTGACTGCTGTGGCACACACACAGACGCAGGGTACGCCAACCGTACGTCCACGCGGATGATGTAAGTGAGGCTTTAAAATTTTGACTTCGCCGCGTTTCATATACACAGTGATCTATATGATGCCTTGCTCCTTATTAAGAGGAACCTGCAAGCCCAAACCCCCCTCTTCACATCCACCAACAGCGCATGGCTCCTATCGTATCGATCGCTGCTAGTGATCACCCTACATCCCCCCCGCAGCGGTTGCTGGTAGCAGGGAAGAATCCTGCTTGCCAGACGCTGAAAACTCGTCGCTATTCCTTCTCCCATCTCCCGTCTGGCCAGTAGCAAATCGCATGTCTGCCCCCTATTTACATTCTTGATGTTCTACAAAGGTAACAATGGATGATATCTCTCTCCTGACAATAACACCGCAGGGAGGCAGATCGTTTGTTTATGCAATGCCTTCGATGCAATGCTTCATGCCTGCAATACCAAAATGTCTTGCAAAATGGCATGGCGTTGAAAAGTACCTACTATGGGGACGGAGAAGGCTGTCTTGGCCAGAAATGTTCTCATATAGCATAAGGGTTTGGAGTTCCTCCCGAGTCGATTCATGGGATTAATTTGGAGGATTTCGCTCATCCCCAGAACATGTTATAACGAAATTTTTCTGTAACAGTAATGGCTGTGACTGCAGCAAAAGCCTGGTGTCATGCGATCTAAAAACGCGTTGTTTTTAATCCGTGTTTGGTAATAAGAATGAGGACACTTACCGGAGTCGCTTCCATGGCTTCACTGTCTGGGCTTCTCGCTTGGAGCGCAGGACTGTAATTCTTGGGTCTCAAAAAAATCTGCTGTTGGGGTTTACGGACTGCTGTGTGCTATCACCACGGTCATCTTCATCCTCAAATTCGTCTCATCTTCCCCTCGGCTAATCCTCAGAAACACTTGATATTTTCAATTCCAAGTCTATCACGGACAGGGGTGGGGCACTGGTAGCGCTGAACCCAAAAAATCAGTTAGTTCAGCATAGAAGCGGCATGTTTTCGGCTCAGAGGCCTGACCTTCGTTTGCTTTCTCTGGCTTTCTGGTAACCTGTCTAAGTTCCTTCACTTTTCACTCCGGCACGAAGGGAGTCTCTGCTGTGCCTTTACAGCCATAGACTTTGAAATTCTTTCAAAAACTTTTTCATTTCGTCTTTTGGAAACGCAGTGCTGTGAGCACTGAGTCCCACCCCAGATATGCGATCAGATCAGCAACCTCCTGTGTGGTCCAAGCTGGCGCTCTTCTTCGATTATCAGGAGACTGCATTGTGGACGGTGCAAATGAGCTCTGTGTGGTCACCTTGTGTGTGGCTGACCCTCACGCTGGACAATTCAGGAAAGGATTCAAAGTTCGCGGGGATTCAGGCTTTTTCTGTTTACCTGGCCATTGCATCACAGTTTTGTGTCCGATGCTATCATGAGTGCCCCTGTGACAATGGTTCTGAAACCCAAATTGGGAGTGGCTCACTTGGGCAGGTCACTCGCTCCCTTCTTTGGTTTTCTAAAAATGAGTATGTCCTGCCTGGACTGTCATTAGCCACGACTGCCTGCCTCAAGATAGCCCCCCCCCCCGGTTTATGTCGTCGAATATAGTCTATGTTTCTTTATTCTTGTTATTTCCTCACGACTGCTGACAGAAATGGGGGTGAGCCCTGCACAGTAGCTGCGGAGGGTTGGGAGAGGGTGAGCCAATGGTTGGGTTCTTGCCAGGGGAAACCCTGTTAATACAGCACGGAGTAGCTGCGCTCTTCTAATACACTTGACTCTTCTTCAGAGGATAGCCGTGTTAGTCTGGATCTGTAAAAGCAGCAGAGAATCCTGTGGCACTTTATATGAGTAACAGACATCTGTTAGTCTATAAGGCCACAGATTCTCTGCTGCTTTGACTCTTCTTGTAGTCAGGACTGACTCTATTTTTTAGACAGCATAAGAGGACGAGGATTGACTCGTGGCCAGTGGTCAATCCAAGTTTGCTTTTGCGTTGCGCCCCGGCTGATTTAGCCAGGGGGCACTCATGATAGCAGCGGACAGTTCAGAGAAGGAGAGATAACCGTCATGTTCATTGCCAGTTTTCTCTGGCAGTAGACGGTCAGAACGGACTGGTACCATCTCTGCTATCCATTGCAAAAGCAATGAATCTGGTTGTAGCGGCTCGAGTGTCGCTCTGTCTCCACGGCCTTAGTACTACAACATGGTGGACGGGAAAACAATAAAGCACGTCTCTAGTGCTGCGTGCTATGTTTTCGCAAGGGCAATCCAGGAGAAAAATGGTGCAAAAGACATGTCTGCTGATGTTCCGGAGCAGGAATGACTGACGAATCTACCCAAACCCCGCGACCATAACATAGCATCAGGGGCCGGGGATAATGAGGACGGAACGGGTGCTGAGGACTCCGCTATCCTGCAGTCCGTCACATCTGTAAAACTATTGGGCATTCTTGCTTAGCGCCGTGTCTGTAGCTACAACCGGTGTCTTTTTATGGTTCACGGAACACTATTCGTTCTCTTCCCCTACCCAGCACAGAAATGACAGTTAAATAAAGCAATTCTGAGTCTTACAATTGTCACCCTCTGTTTGCTTACTTGAATGGTACTGATAGAAGGCGAATCTGCAGCATCTGAAAGAGCATTAAGAGCTTTGCACAGTGGTGCAGTATCATAACCAATGAAGGAATCTGAGTGTGGATTAGTGCTACTGAAAATCCGCTCTCTCCCCTTTCCTTGGTGCGTAGATGGCTACAGTACTACGTTTTGCTGTAGAACAGCTAGAACGTTTCACCACTCGCCTCTTATTATGTACACCACAGTAAACTGGACAGAACAGGATCAACTAACCCTGCTGTAAATTTTGAAAGCGGAAAATGTGGATAACTCACTGGGACTGAGTTGCAATCTGCCCTTAGTTAATAAAAATAAGCTTCAGTCCAGCAAGAATAGATTCGTTGTATTAAAATTTCGTGTAGCACAGGGCAGCTGACTCTGTCATTCATTCAGAGGAGGCCGCTGCATAGTAACTGCACATTGCTTCCACCTACCTGGGCTACCACAGCGTGCCCCCCCACCCTTGTTGCATGATTTATGAAGAATGCATGAATAAGAATCACAGAGTAGTTATGAGATCAAATGAGGGGAGGGCAGCCAACCATTGGGCTATGACAGTCATGCAGTTTCAGAGTGTGTGGGTGGGTGCAAGAGAAGAAGCAAAAGTGTCGCGGTCATGATGGACTAAGTCAGCGCCCTCCGGTGATAAGCATGACAAGACAAGTTTTACTCAACCGGACTCACTCTTTGGTATCTATTTTATCCTATTCCCTTTCCCCTTGTCACGTAAACAAAAGGGAGTGCATTCCCTAGTTTTCACCCCGGTAGAAGCCGTCCTCATTTTTATGGTATGGAACTAAGAGCTTTCACAAATAAAACGCACTTCAGCTCAACACGCTATGTCTCAGCTCTAATAGAAATACTGTGTCGGACTGTGTCGTGACCTCTTTGCTGATGGGAGGGCAGAGGAGCGGGCTCTGGCTATTTCACCGACTCGCTTACAGTTTAAGCAGACATCGCGTCTGCCAGTACTGAGGAGATAGAACAGGGCATTCATTACTCCACATAAGTGTAGCCCCAGGCTAAACAATCCTGGTGACAATTGTTACTTGTAAGCTGGACACTACATAGGACAAATTGACATGTCCAGTATTGTTATGATCAGGCATCTCTTTGGATCCAATTTAAGGTATCTCTCGTGACTGAGAGGCCAGTTAGAGATAGCTACTTTAATGAGGGGGGAAAAAAACTGACGCTTTCCTAGAAACACCTGCCAGCCAATCAAGTGCAGGCTAATCAGGGTGTACCTGGCTTTAAAAGGAGTCCTGGCTTTAAAAAGGAGCTCACTCCAGGCAGCAGGGAGGAGGTCAGATGAGAGAGGGATGCTTCACTGGTTAGTGGGAGTGAACCACGCAAGACACCGGCTTGTGGGAACAAGTGTAATGAGGCGAAGCGAAATCAGAACATAGCTGAGAGTGAGGGAGAGTATACTGCTGTATATAGTCATTTGAGTGCGCGCATCCAAAAGAAGCAAATAGTTTCAGAGACCGCTGAGCGACAAGACTGTGATGTCAGACACCAGGAGGAAGGTCGAGACTGTGGTAGCTGTGATGTCCTCATTACCCCCTCGCCTTGGATCACCATCCAGAATGACCATTCCAGTTTTGAGTGTTCGTGGGTGTGTTTCCCGTGATGGTTACTGTTTGGTCAAGCACCGTCTTTGTATCCTGTATTATTTTTTCAAAGGTACATTTTTTCCATCTTCCTGTTC